>NC_060121.1:48658878-48961908 GCF_021461395.2 Schistocerca americana | reverse complement strand
GGATTCATGAGATTGTCTCCATATCCGTACACGTCCGTCTGCTCGATACAATTTCAAACGAGTCTTGTCTCACCAGGTAACATTTTTATAGTCATTAACAGTCCAATGTCGAGTTTGACAGGCCCAGGCGAGGCGTAAAGCTTTTTGTCGTGCAATCGTCAAAGGTACACGAGTGGGCGTTCGGCTCCGAAAGCCCATATCGATGATGTTTAGTTGAATGGTTCGCACGCTGACACTCGTCTGAAATGTACAGCAATTAGCGGCAGTGTCGCACTGTTGTCACGTTGAACGTCACTGAACAGTCAGTCGTAGTTTTTCTCCTTCTTGCAGGATCTATTTCCGGTCGCAGAGCTGTCGGAGATTTCATGTCTTACCGAATTCCTGATATTCATGGTGCACTCTTGTAACGGTCGTACGGGAAAATCCCCTCTTCATTGCTACCTAGGATAGGTTGTGTCCCATCACTCGTACGCCGTCTGTAATACCATGTTCAAACTCACGTAAATGTTGATAACCTGCCATTGTAGCAGCAGTAACCGATCTAACAACTGTGTGAGACACTTGTTGTCTTATATAGGCGATGCGGACCGCAGCGCCGTATTCTCCCTGTATACATGCCGCTGTATTTGAATACGCATACCTATACCAGTTTCTTTGGCACTTCAGTGTATATGGCAATAGTGTTCTTAAGTGACCGTTTATGTGGAAACAGTCACGTAACGTACGTTAATTATTAATAAAAGCCGCATTTGATTGTGATAATTAATCGACACTGAGGAAAATGGTAAACCACAGTACTAGTGATTGTCGGCAACTGACTAATTAGTAGCCCATTTGCAAATCCCTCTATACGAGATAAAATTCGATTTCGAGTTTTCATTTCCCAGCCTTCTTTACATTACCTGCAGCAGACTTCGCTATAACCTGAGTTTCAGAATACGCTACAAGTGTTTTAAAACCAGAAACGAAAAATACGCTGGGTTGCAAAGTGCGCTATGTGCATCGGCCATGCACTTGCAAAGTCAGGTATTTTCCTGTGCAGGTGGAAAATTCGTTATATGCAGCGCAGCTCTTATGGCCACAGTCTTGAGCTCAGAGTTGCAAAATCAGCTACATTTTCCTAGCATGGCAGTGATCTCTTCTCTCTGAGAACAAAAGTGTTTCCTTAATGTTTGTAAAGCGGTCAGCAAGGGAAGATGGCAGTGTGCGAAGGTGGTAATTTTCTTTACTCTGCGAAAGAAACAGCTTCGCAGGTTCTCATTTGTTTTCTGCAGACCCTGCCGATACACGCTCTCGACAATGCAGGCGTTCTGCTCTCGTGCTGATAGTGCTGTTTACAGATTTTATCTGACTGATGGCAGAACTGGAAGCTACTTGATGCAAGCAGAAGAACCTTCAGCAATGTTATAAGAAGAAAAAACAACATGCATCCCAAGGGGTGTATATAAATTGCTTCAGCACTACAATACTGACTTTGCTGCTATACTTTAAAGGATTTTTCAGCAGTACATTTATCATCTGAAAGTTGTGGCGGTCAAAATAAGAAGAAAGAAGTGTTATGGCTGTTGCCTCATTGGCTGCTTTTCGAAGCTTCTTAAAACGTTAAACTTTTGAGATGTGTTTCCCCGTTCTCGAGCGCTTATTTACTGCACCAGAGAGAATTTTCTATAAATTGGAAAAGGAATTGAGGCACAGGGATGTGACTGAGAGACCAGAAGGGTAGACAAGTCTGATAGTAAGGCATGTTACAGTAATTCGCTTTGGACAAAGCTGTGGAGTCAAAAACTGAAAATCTTACTGTGATGGATCCTCAACAAGCCAGGCCAATGGTATTTCAATCAGGCGTAGCAAGAACACGAAGGTGACTAGTTCCATGTGATCCACTTATTGGCATAAGTGAACCTAAAAGCCTCTGAGGAAAGGGGAAATTCAAATATGCATTCAGACAGAATAGCTGCATTGAAGGTACTGGAAAAGGGGGTCATGTGAGGCCACCAAAGATGTCAGGCGACTTTTATGCCTCCACTTTGGTGAAAGTAGGGATGCGAAACAAAAATTTTAGTTTTACAAAACGCTGCTTCCTGTTGATTTTGCTATGAAAAAGGCTGTATAGATGGTAAGGGAGAAAATAACAAAAATGGTTCAAATGGCTCTAAGCACATCTGAGGTAATCAGTCCCCGAGCCGCGCGGGATTAGCTGAGCAGTCTAGGGCGCTGCAGCCATGGACTGTGCGGCTGGTCCCGGGAGAGGTTCGAGTCCTCCCTCGGGCATGGGTGTGTGTGTTTATCCTTAGGATAATTTAGGTTAAGTAGTGTGTAAGCTTAGGGACTGATGACCTTAGCAGTTAAGTCCCATAAGATTTCATACACATTTTTTTTGAACATCAGTCCCCGAGACTTAGAACTACTTAATCCTAACTAACCTAAGGACATCACACACATCCATGCCCGAGGCAGGATTAGAACCTGCGACTGTAGAAACAGCACGGTACCGGATTGAAGCACCTAGAACCGCTCGGTCACAAGGGCCGTCGAGAAAATGACAATTGGAGCGCTTTTGATATAATGGAAGATGAAGTGGATTTCATGTTCATTTTATTTTATCACACTGGTGGGTGTTACTAGCCAAACTGAAAAATTTAAGGTTGTGCTGGTTTTGTAGAGTACCAAAGAATAGTACACTGTCCTCTCCAAATCCTTGTCCTCAAAAGCTGATGGGAAAACAAAGCTGATGGGAAAACAAAGCGGTTACCCATTGTCTTGCAAAACCTAGTAAATACATTACGCAGTAGAAAACTCCGCTATGTTTTAGAAAATATTTAATGTTCTAGTGATTACGGACAACAATATAGACATGTTATCGGGAAGCAATTTTTTCGGAATTTTTGTGAAAGAGAACTAGCTGTCTATAGGGTTCTGATAGTCTGTGGAGGTTTTTCATCGATACCTACAATTTTCTTATTGTGCATTTAGCAGGTTTTACGTAACATATGTAAATTAATAATGAAAAACTCCTTTGGTAGCTATTTTTAATCGACGCTGAGGAGTATCATAAACTAAATTTCTAGGAGTTGTCGGCAATTGACTTACGTAACCTTAATGTTCAGTTACTTTTGATTTGGATTTGCATGCCTCATGTAAAGAGAGGCGATTGAAAACACTCTGCCGGCCGGAGTGGCCGAGCGGTTGTGGGCGCTACAGTCTGGAACCGCGCGACCGCTACGGTCGCAGGTTCGAATCCTGCCTCGGGCATGGATGTGTGTGATGTCCTTGGGTTAGGTATAAGTAGTTCTAAGGTCTAGGGGTGATGTTAAGTCCCATAGTGCTGAGAGCCATTTGAACCATTTTTGAAACCACTCTGGTCACACAGTGGGAAGCACACAGTGAGACGAATTTTCCCTGTGTAAGTGTCAGAATTCATGTTTCTGGTTAACTGAATAAAAGATGGCACAGGGAAGCGGACTACCATTGCTTTGAGGAGCAATTTCATTGGTCGACGCTCGGAAGACGCGGAGCCTAGTTAATCTGAATACGGTAACAGTTGCGGAACACAGAATGTGAGGTTTCCTTGCAGAAAAAAAAAAAAAAATGTTCAAATGTGTGTGAAATCTTATGGGACTTAACTGCTAACGTCATCAGTCTCTAAGCTTACACACTACTTAACCGAAAGTATCCTAACGACAAATACACACACCCATGCCCAAGGGAAGACTCGAACCTCCGCCGGGACCAGCCGCACAGTCCATGACTGCAGCGCCTTGCAGAAAACACACGGGCAGAAAGAGTTTCGGTTTAGAGTTCACCTTCAACTTCATCTTGGTCTTCAGATTTCGCCGAGAGCTGTGGACGGCTTGCAACTACCAGAGCTGATGTACGATGTGTCAAAGAACTAAGAGAAACTTCATGCTGATTTTCACTTTGCCTTTAGCGAGTGTCGTTGGCGCCACCAATGACTGATTCTGCAGCCACTTCATGCTACACCTACAACACAATGGAGAGATCGAGATGCAATAGTCAGACGTGACGTAATGGCTTGTGTAGGAGCATTTCCCTTTCACAGCCGGTGCCCTAGGAGTGAGTCGAGTAAATATCACTAACATTTTCATGTCTCCAAGCTGGTCAGAAAATAACTTCCTAACTGTATCAACTGTATGAATATTTACTGAGAATCTTTGAGATTCTTCTCTTTGCACCTGGTTTCGTGTTCAGCTAGTATTTATCTTTATAGGGTCAGTCTTCAAATACATTTTGTCATTATAAACGGAAAGTAGAATTGATAGACACATTTTCTGTATTGTGACATATAAAATCGATACGGAAATTACTCGTAAGCGATCATGACATTCTATCTGTTTATACACACAGTTAGCAAGAACACCAGCCTTCAGTGGTTACCTTTTTGCTCACTGAGTTTATAAGCAAACTGAATATCAAGAGGTCAATTCCCATTTACATACTGTTTTACTGATTTTATACTGTGAAATGTTTCGTCATATTATGCAGAATGAATATTGCTGATAATATACTTACTCAATCACTCTGTAACTGTTAGTCATGGACGGAATATAAATCATTTCTGTCGACAGTGTACATGTGGGATGATCGCCATAAATATTCAGAATAACGACAACAGTTTATGTACCCTTTTGCATGCAGTAGGGAAATTATTAACTCCTGTTTCGAGAGTTTTTATAGCCAGATAGATGGCATGCAGTAGCTTGCATATCTGAACGATGGTCCATGTGGATATTTTTAATATTTATTCGATACCTTAACTTTTAGAGTCTACAATTTGTATTCGCAAACAGTCAAACATAGTGAATCGAAAACTGTTATCCATGTAAGTTTTAGAAGCAAACTAGCAACGGCAACGAAACTTAGGGTATGTTAGGTAAAGTTGAGTTTGGCTTCCGGAATGGCAACGGCACCACTGATGCATTTGATGATGGAAGCAAGACTTAACCAAAATCTGGACACGTTTAAAGGATATGTCGTCCCAGTAAAGGCATACGACAACGTTAAACTGTGAATGATATTCGAAATTCTGAGGACAATTCGAATGAACTATAGAGAAAGATGGATAACGTACAATATGTACAAGAACGAGAGGGGACGAACGAGAATGGATGACCAAGACGGAAGTGCTGAAATAAAAAAGTGTGTAATACAAGAACGTAGTTTTTTCAATCCTTGCATCACAGAAATATTGACTTTAAAAAAGGGAGATAATTAATTAAAATTCAGGGTGAAATAATATGCCGGCCAGAGTGGCCGTGCGGTTCTAGGCGCTTCAGTCTGGAACCGCGCATCCGCTACGGTCGCAGGTTCGAATCCTGCCTCGGGCATGGATGTGTGTGATGTCCTTAGGTTAGTTAGTTCTAGGGGACTGATGACCTCAGCTGTCAAGTCCCATAGTGCTCAGAGCCCATTGAAATAATATCAACAATAAGATTCAGTGATCACATTGCTATCCTCAGTGAAAAGGAGTAAATATTGCAGGGCGTCTTGGATGGGATGAACAGTCTAATAAGTACAGGACACTGATTGAGAGTAAACAGAAGAAATATTAAAGTAATGAGATGTAGCAAAGAAGGTGTTAGTGATAAAATTATGGAAGACGAAGTAGACAAAGTTAAGGAATTCTGCTACCATGGAAGCAAAACAACACATGACGGACAAAACAAGGAGGACACAAAGAGGAGGCTGAGATGGCATCCCTGGCCAAGAAAAGTCTGCTAGTATCAAACATCGGCCTTAATCTGAGGAAGAAACCGCCGAGAATTTTTTGGAACTCTGGGTTAGTGTACTTATAAAGTGTTGCTTCTAATCATGTAATTCCATTTTCTTTAGCTAAACTAGATGCAAATGTTTCTTTTAATCTTTTGTCTGGGCAGTTTAAAAAATCTATTATGTGGTTCCCTAGTTCTTTATTTACTCCAGGACTTGTTAAATGGCAAATAAATTTATTGTAGATTTTAACTCTAGAATTAGAATTAATCCATGTTACACAATCTTCTCCAACAGAATTATTGTTGTTAACTGTCACATTACAATTTTCTTTATATTGTCCTTGTATTCTAAAATTAAAATTATTTGTTAAGTAATCGATCATTTCTTCTTTATCAAAAATTCCTGCAAAATCCTGTGTTACATCTAAATCCAATAAATAATAGTGTTCCTTATTAAGTTCTTCTAAAATTTCTGGTAATTCTCTTGAAAGTGTATTGAGTTTAACATCTGCTAATTCTACTTTGTAAGGAATAACAAGAGGATTTTTATACCTTTGTTCTATAATTTTTATATCTTTGTTTAGTGCCTTTAATTATTTGTGTATAGGAATCTTATAAATATAGAATTTTTGCTTTAACTCCATGTCTTGCCAAATTAAATTTAGCAAATCTAGATCTTAAAATGCTGTTAAAAACGCTACATGCTTCTTCTTTTTACAAGAAATTTGCTATTTTTCATTTCTCCTTCGCAATCTATAAAATCTGTTATTTTAATTGCCATTATACTATCGCAAAACGGTTCTGTAATTGGTTTAAATTCTTCTAATGTTTGTTCTTCATTTTTGTATATTATATCTCCAATATTTGTAACAAGATTATTATTATTTAAATTTTCTATAAGTGTCCATAATCCAAATCTTTCATTAGTTGGTTTTACTTTGTTTCCCAAGAGTTCTGTTAAAGAGTATTTGTTTTCGTTTCTAGCACACATTGTAATTCCAGCTTCCATTTACAGAGGAAAATATTTTTTAGTTTTGCTAAAAGTAGCTAGAAGTGGAAAAGGTTAAAAAAATAGAAAAAAATTTGCTGAAACTAGGTTGCTGAAAGGAAAGTGAAGAGATTTTCTTATGTATATGAATATTTAAATACTAGATATGGGAAAAAATTGTATGGAGCTTAATAATGATTTTAAAGTTAATTTACCAAACAGATCTTACAAATTAAATGATCCTTGGGAACTTGAAGTAATTAAAAAAGGGCAAATGAAAGTAAAATATAAAGGAATCAAGAAACTTAAAAACAGAAATGATGATTTCATGATATAGAGTTCACAACGTAAAAAATTTATTTTTGTTAACTAATACATTTACTTATGTTCACAATGTAAAATTATTTTTCTCATTAATTTTATTTTATTTAAATGAACAACACTAAGCCACTATTAAGACAGTGTAGTCAACATATGATTAAAAACGTATTGAAGAATTTCATAAAGATAAATATTGAACAGGTGGACATTGTTATGTATGTAAGGAGTGTAAAAAATTAAAGTTACTTGTGAACGTGGTAGAACTGTAAATAAATCTTCATTCAAAAACCATTTACAAACAACTGCTCATAATAATCTTATGGCTGCTAAAGCAGAAAGTAAATAATTTTATATATTTATTCTTTAATATAATTTAGAAAACACGTTTTTCACAGAAGTAAAAAATAGGACATTTTTTGGGCCTAAGAAAAAGTTATAAATGATGTAAAAAATGCCTTTTTTAAAAAATCGTTTTTTAAAATAGTAAATAATTCTCTAATTTATTTAATTACATTACATTCACCTATGGGAAATGTATGTAAAATAAATGATTTTTTATTATACTTATTATTATATTATTTTATTATATTATATTATTATTAGGTAAAGGGACAGTAGATTAAAATTGTATGTTCTGGGAAATTAGGTCAAATTTATGGAAAATAAAAAATTGTGAGTGTTAGTAATATTTTATTTTTTATAAAATTGTCCTAGAGTCCCAGAACATACGTTTTAATCTACTGAAATAATTTTGCTCAACACCTTGTTCTCTCTATATCAGGTTGCTACATCGTCTCAAATCGTTGTGGGTGTTCTTGTTCTCTTGACAGTTTAATTGATTTCTTCATTTTCCAGATGATGCTATTGGAGTGAATCCGATACTGCATCGACAATAGTGTAGAGAGTAAATGCATGTTTGAATTTCGGAAAATTAAACGTTGTAGGATCGTGCTGCAAGAGTGATTTTGTGAGTCCATTGTTATTTAAGTCTTTTGAACTCAAACGTGGTGATTTGTTTTAGCATGTTTTTGGTTTTAAGTGTTTCGTGAAGGAAGAAGTTTGTTGGGAAGTCATAGCGTAGATCTCGAGCTATTCGAGGTATCCTACCGTCAGCAGATAGATTTTCTTGTTTGTTTGTGTAGATGACATAATCCAGGCCACGTTAACTCGAGCACTTATTGCTTGCGCGCCCCGGTGTTGTTACCCTCCCTTCCTTGATCTCTTTCCGCCCGTGTAGCGGTTGCCGCAGCAGCTCGTGTGTGACCGAGACTCGCCTTCTGTGCGCTGAAGTGTCCCTTCAGAAGCTTATCAAATGGGGCACTGTTAATCTGCCTTGTTAGCGTTCAGCATGAGCAGAAAAGCGAAATGCAAAGGCTCACTCCAGGTATAATAGGGGTCAGTGAAGTGAAATGGAAAGAAGACAAGACTTTCTTGTCAGATGAGTATAGGATAATATCAACAGCAGCAGCAAATGGTATAAGGGGAGTAGGATTCATTATGAATAGGAAGGTAGGGCGGAGATTGTGTTACTTTGAACAGTTCAGTGACAGGGTTCATCTTATGAGAATTGACAGCAAACCAATATCCGACGTCGCAAGCTGAAGATGAATAGATAGAGAAAGTAATACAGCTCGAGAAAGGGAATGAAAATTAAATAATCATGGGAGACTGGAATGCAGTTACTGGGAAAGCAGCAGAAGGAAAGGCTACAGGAAAATATCGTCTTGGGACAAGGAAAGAGAGAGGAGAAAGACAAAATGAATTCTGTTATATATTTCAACTAGCAATAACGAACACTCTGTTCAAGAATCACAAGAGGATGAGGTATACTGGGAAAAGGACGGGTGACAGAGGAATACTTGAGTCAGATTAAATCATGGTCAGACAGAGATTCCGAAATCAGATATTGGATTGTATCCAAGAGCAAATATAGACTCAGATTACAGTGTAGTAGTGATGAAGAGCAGGCTGAAGTTTAAGAGATTAGTCAGGAAGAATCAGTATGCAAAGAGGGGGATACGGAAGTACTAAGGAATGGCGAGATACGCTTGAAATTTTCTAAAGCTATAGATAAAGTAACAAGGAATAGTTCAGTGGCCAGTACTAAAAAGGGCAATAATAGAAGATGGAAAGAGAAACATTGGTACAAAGAAAGTAACTGCGAAAAAACCATGGGTAACAAAAGGAATACTTTAGTTGGTCGACCAAAGGAGGAAGTACAAAGATGTTCAGAGAAATTCAGGAATAGAGAAATACGAGTCGCCGAGGAATGAAATAAATAGGAAATCCAGAGAAGCTAAGACGAAATGGCTGCATGAAAAATATGAGGAAATCGAAAAAGAAATGATTGTCGGAAGGACTGACTTAGATATAGAAAAGTCAAAACAGCCTACCATGAAATTAAAAGCAAGGGTGGTAACATTTAGAGTGCAAGGGGAATTCCACTGTTAAATGTAGAGGAGACAGCAGATACATGGAAAGAGTACATTGAAGGCGTCTATCAGGAGGAAGATTTGTTTGATGTGGTAGATACAGAAACAGGAGTCGATTTAGAAGAGATAGTATTAGAATTTAAGTGAGCTTTAGAGGACTTAAGATCAAAGAAGGGAGAAGGGATAGATAGTGGACATAGTATTTCGCCCCTACTGTTCAGTCTGTACATGAATGATAGAAATAAAAGGAAAGTTTAGGAGTGGAATTAAAATTGAAGGTGAAAGGATATCAATGATACGATTCGCTGGTGATATTACTACCCTGGATGAAAGTGAAAAAGAATTACATGATTTGCTGAACGGAATGAACAGTCTAATGAGTATATGGAATGAGAGTGAATCGAAGAAAGGCGAAAGTAATGAGAAGTAGCAGAAACGAGAACAGCGAGGAACTTAACATCAGGATTGATGGCCAGGAAGTAGATGAAGCAAAGGAATTC
Organism: Schistocerca americana; assembly: GCF_021461395.2. NCBI lineage: Eukaryota > Metazoa > Arthropoda > Insecta > Orthoptera > Acrididae > Schistocerca > Schistocerca americana. The sequence continues at coordinate 48,951,938 of NC_060121.1, read as the reverse complement.
TGCCACCTAGGCATAAAAATGACCAATAACGGACGGAGAAAGGAGGACATCAAAAGCAGGCTAGTGCTGGAAAAAAGGGCATTTCTAGCCAAGAGAAGTTTACTAGTATCAAACATAGGTCTTAATTAGAGGAAGAAGTTTCTGAGAATGTACGTTTGGATCACAGGGTTGTATGGCAGTGAAAAATGGACTGTGGGAAACCCAGAAGAGAAGAGAATCGAAGTATCTGACATAGAGTGCTACAGATGAATGCTGAAAATTTGGTGGGCTGATAAGGTAAGGAATGAGAATTTCTGCGGAGAATCGGAGAGGAAAGGAAAACTTGGAAAACCCTGACAAGCAGAAGGATATAGGAAATCTGTTAAGACAACAGGGAATGACTTGCATGATATTAGAGGGGAGTGTAGAGGACACAACTGTAGAGGAAAACAGAGATTGGAATAAAATGAGGGTATACACTACTGGGCATTAAAATTGCTACACCACGAAGATGACGTGCTACAGACGCGAAATTTAACCGACAGGAAGAAGATACTGTGATATGCAAATGATTAGCTTTTCAGAGCATTTACACAAGGTTGGCGCCAGTGGCGACACCTACAACGTGCTGACACAAGGAAAGTTTCCAACCGATTTCTCATACACAAACAGCAGTTGACCAGCGTTGCCTGGTGAAACGTTGTTGTGATGTCTCGTGTAAGGAGGAGAAATCCGTACCATCACGTTTCCGACGTTGATAAAGGTCGGATTGTAGCCTACCGCGATTGCGGTTTATCGTATCGCGACACTGCTACTCGCGTTGGTCGAGATCCAATATGGAATCGGTGGGTTCAGGAGGCTAATACGGAACGCCGTGCTGGAACTCAACGGCCTTTTATCACTAGCAGTCGAGATGACAGGCATCTTATCCGCATGGCTGTAACGGATCGTGCAGCCACGTCTCGATCCCTGAGTCAACAGAAGGGGATGTTTGCAAGACAACAACCATCTGCACGAACAGTTCGACGATGTTTGCAGCAGCATGGACTATCAGCTCGGAGATCATGACTGGTTACCCTTGACGCTGCATCACAGACAGGAGCGTCTGCGATGGAGTACTCAACGACGAACCTGGGTGCACGAATGAGAAAACGTCATTTTTTCGGATGAATTCAGGTTCTGTTTACAGCATTGTAATGGTCGCATTCGTGTATGGCGACATCGCGGTGAACGCACATTGGAAGCGTGTATTCGTCATCGCCATACTGGCCACCTCTTGTTCGCATTGACGGCACTTTGAAAGGTGGACGTTATATTTCAGATGTGTTACGACCCGTGGCTCTACCCTTCATTCGATGCCTGCGAAACCCTACATTTCAGCAGGATAATGCACGACCGCATGTTGCAGGTCCTGTACGGGCCTTTCTGGCTACAGAAAATGTTCGACTGCTGCCGTGGCCAGCACATTCTCCAGATCTATCACCAATTGGAAACGTCAGGTCAATGGTGGCCGACAACCGGCTAGTCACAATACGCCAGTCACTACTCTTGATGAACTGTGGTATCGTGTTGAAGCTGCGTGAGCAGCTGTACCTGTACACGCCATCCAAGCTCTGTTTGACTCAATGCCCAGGCGTATCAAGAGCGTTATTACGGCCAGAGGTGGTTGTTCTGGGTACTGATTTTTCAGGATCTATGCACCCAAATTGCGTGAAAATGTAATCACATGTCAGTTCCAGTATAATATATTTGTCCAATGGATACTTGTTTATCATCTGCATTTCTTCTTGGTGTAGCTATTTTAATGGCCAGTAGTGTAATTGCGTGTGTTGCAAGTGCTGCTATCAATGAATTAAACCAGTCAGAAGACTGACGACTGAAAAACAAAATAAATAATAAAAAAGTAAACCGCTACCCTCCGTCATGTCACTGGTGCCCGCTCCAGCGCTGTATGTTTTCACGTTAGCATCAGCCCCATGATGGCCACGTCCCAAGCCGTGCTTAGCTGTAGGCCGCTGTTTTACTGAGGGTGATGTCACAAATTTATCTCAGTCGCTTCTTTAATTACACTACCCCAGGAACTTCTACTCCGTGTAATTATTGATGTCGTTTCGAATGCAGTACGGTGTCTATTTCCTAGAGCATGCCCGCTACCAGTGAATTCTCAGTGTGTGTGTTTGTGTGTGTGTGTGTGTGTGTGTGTGTGTGTGTGTGCCAGGAGCTTACAGACGCTCAACGGGGACGTCATCAGTTCCCTTACAGTTATTAAAAGAATCGTGTAGATAAAATGTTTGACGTTGTTGTCAAACAGTGAGAAGGAAACCACTGATTCACTCACATCCATTCGATTCCCTTTGACTACTCATACAATCACTTTATCTCATAGGCCTTAATAGAACGAATAAGAGTGAAAAGTGGTATTCCACGGAATAAAACAGACGTAAAACCACAGAAGAGCTAAAAGAAAGGCGCAGGCAAATGTGACTGGCTCACCACTTACAACAAATAAATAAGTTAATTAATTAACAACAAGGAAAGAAAATAAAAATGCCGAGCCGGTCACTGTGTTAACATACTTGTATTATGAAAATCTCCCTAACGTTTTTGGAAACAAGTTGGACAAATTACAAAATCTTAAAAATTTAACCACGTCCATTTCAACGTCGCAGTAGAGGGCAGAGCTACCTGCGGATGTGCCACTGCCTTCTGATCCGAAAATAAAACAAAGTCCAGTAAAATGTGGCGCAGGAGCACCACACGCTGGAGGACCCTCTCGCTGGAGAAAGGAGCCACGCATCAGATGATCGCGAAGACGAGTAGGCGGGTCCTCATTCTGTCTACGTGGCCGAAAGGAGATGCGCCAGGGCCCCGTAGTGGGCTTTACTAGGCGTAGCTTATTATCGGCACCGGAAGCTTCCACCCACTAGTCTTTCCATTGACGTATAAGCGTGTACCTGATAGCATGCAGGGGGACAGCTCACTGAAATAACCTAGGATCGCTACACGCCTCCTTGGCTGTTGCATCTGCTCTTTTTTTTCTGCTGCAATACCCATGTGTCCTTGCACCCAGCAGAAAGACACCTCCTTCCCAGCCGCTGTAGTTGAGAGAGGGCATCGTGGATATTTTTGACTACTTTATCTGCTGGGTACAAACGTAGCAGAGAGTGAAGGACACTCGGAGAATCAGAACAAACAAGGAATTTTATCACTCGAGGCGCGCCCCATCAGCTTCAGTGCCTGCGAGGTCGCATACAGTTCTGTGTTGGTGATCTTAAAGTCTCGAGGCAGCTGGACCTTCAGGATACGGTCAGGGAAAACAACAGAGCAACCAACGGAGTGTCCCTGTTCCGACCCACACGTAAAGGCAACTGTACAGCTGCGTTCAGTTAAAACGGCAGAAAATAAAGTATTAAAAATATATGAAGGAGTTCAGTCTCTCCTGTACTGAACTAACTTTAAAATTACCGTGGATCTGTGCAGTAACCATGGTGGCAGGCAGCTACAACCCAGGATTTTGGGTCGTGTGTTTGCCACACCAAGTGACTCTAGCACATGCTGCACGAGGATCCCAAATCGCGTTGTTGCTCGTCGACGATTGGAGAAAAGGCGTTCCATAGGTGCACGAACAAGAGTATGACATGCAGGTGAATTTAGAGCTGCGAGGAACGTACATGCCTAACGCACCATGAGGACCTTCCTCTGGATGGTGTGTGACGGTTCGCTAGCCTCGACTCAGAGAATGTTTATGGGGTTTGTCCTATAAGCACCAGTGGCCAGTCTAATCTGCTCATGGTGGATAGCGCCAATAATCTTCAGATAAGAAGGACTAGCAGACCCGTACACTGCGCATACGTAGTGTAGCCGTGAACGCTCAAAAGCCTTGTAAAACCGGAGCAGGTACACCTTGTCTGCACACCTAGACTTGTGGCTAACATACTTTATGGTATTCACTGCCTTCTGGGCTCTGACTTTCAGGTCTCTCTGATGGGGTAACCACGATAGTTCTAAGTAAAAAATGAACCACAGAAACCATGATGAATCTTTAAAAAGTAAATTAAAAATTCGACTAGAATGATTAAAATGAACACACACACAGTTTTCTGAAGAAGACTGAAAACCTGTCTGTGCATTCCTCACCTCTGACCTCCGTACAGTTTCCTGTTAGAACACTGAAGGATTAACAGAAAATAGCAAAATCGCCCACAGATAAGGAGCACTGTATAGGCCTCCACACTAGAGACATAATACTGTTCGCAGGTATGGCAAAGAGGGTAACACTTAAAACACTGCCGTGAGTAACACCATTCTCCTGCTCAAAACGATCGAACAGCACGTCTCTAGGCCTAAAAAAAAAAAGAAGAAAAAAGGCTCTCAGGCAGGAAGGTCAGTATGAGAATGGGGAGGTGACATCGAATGTCCCATTGATGGAGTCGCACAACAATATTGTGTCCCCTAGTAGTATCGTACACCTTACTGATGTCAAAGAATATAACGAAACTGAGCTGTTTACATCGCAAAGACTGCTGCATCGCCAAGTAGGGTCAGGTTGTCGACAGTGGATTGAGATCTCCAGGATTCACACTCAGAGTCGCTAAATCACCTGGTCTCTAATAGCCAGACCAAGCGTTGGTCAACGGGTTTTTCCGACACAGCTCGTTAAGGAGACATGTGTGGTCCTCTCCTGGCTTGGGGACATGTATCAGAATTGCCTTTCTCCACAAGTTGGGAAAGTTACCTGTCTATCATATCACATTAAAACATTCAAGAAGGATTTCCTTTTATGCTGCTGGCAAATGTCGAACCACGCTGTTCTGATTTGGTTGTTCCCTGGTGAAATGTCAAAGTCACAGACAGTGCTGCTTCGAACTACCACATGGAGAAACGGTTCTTGTAAAACACAGAATTATGGGGTCTAAAGTCCAACTTGCCCCTATCTACGGTCGCATACTAGCGGTACAATGCTGGGTCCTGCCCACCATTGCCTGTAGTTCCTGCAAAATCCTCTGCCTACGTCTGAGTGATGTCTCTGGGCATTGTTAGCATTTCAGTGTTGCTGTAAACGAGTGCGTTCACCGGAAATGCTGTGGATGGTTCCCATACTTTTTTGGAACATGATCTTGTTTTGCTCTCCTTAATTACACGTCGAGCCTTGGGTCTCGTGACTGGAAAGACTGTGAGGTTGTCTGCTGTTCGCAGTATTTAACTGTCGAGGGGACGAATGGCTGTTCCGAAATAGTAAGCGGCACTCGTCGGTCCACCAGGCACAGGTTTCCTCCTGATATGACATGGATGGATGGATAAGTCAGTGGCATGGTGGATCACCCACATAATATGGTTCACCCATTCCTGAACGCTGTCACAATGTTCAAATGCAGATAGCTTTGAGTTAGCCCTGCTGACCAACGATTTTGGTCGCTTCTGTTCAAGCAGTCCTCCATCTAGTAGGTGGATCCACAGTCGGAGATGGTTACTGGAATCAAGGTCATCAGATGCTTCCCACTGTGCTGAATCTGCACCGGCTGGAGAGCAGAACGAGAGGTCGTTGGCTGAGGACGACCTAGCAGCAGCTGAGAAATAAGTGGAACTGCCCATGTTGAGGAAGCACGGCTCCTGAGTCACAGTGAGGTTCTCCAAGACTCGATCCCTGGGCGAATTATAGTTCCAGCATTGAAATCTCCCAGGAGGAGAAACTGGTATGGGAGTTTTGCAATAAGGCCTACAAGAGCCTCAGAGTCCATTACACCCAATGGAGGTAAATACAGGGAGCAGATTGTGATATTCTGACCCACGTGAACAGCTATGGCTACTCTTAATACACTCCTGGAAATGGAAAAAAGAACACATTGACACCGGTGTGTCAGACCCACCATACTTGCTCCGGACACTGCGAGAGGGCTGTACAAGCAATGATCACACGCACGGCACAGCGGACACACCAGGAACCGCGGTGTTGGCCGTCGACTGGCGCTAGCTGCGCAGCATTTGTGCAACGCCGCCGTCAGTGTCAGCCAGTTTGCCGTGGCATACGGAGCTCCATCGCAGTCTTTAACACTGGTAGCATGCCGCGACAGCGTGGACGTGAACCGTATGTGCAGTTGACGGACTTTGAGCGAGGGCGTATAGTGGGCATGCGGGAGGCCGGGTGGACGTACCGCCGAATTGCTCAACACGTGGGGCGTGAGGTCTCCACAGTACATCGATGTTGTCGCCAGTGGTCGGCGGAAGGTGCACGTGCCCGTCGACCTGGGACCGGACCGCAGCGACGCACGGATGCACGCCAAGACCGTAGGATCCTACGCAGTGCCGTAGGGGACCGCACCGCCACTTCCCAGCAAATTAGGGACACTGTTGCTCCCGGGGTATCGGCGAGGACCATTCGCAACCGTCTCCATGAAGCTGGGATACGGTCCCGCACACCGTTAGGCCGTCTTCCGCTCACGCCCCAACATCGTGCAGCCCGCCTCCAGTGGTGTCGCGACACGCGTGAATGGAGGGACGAATGGAGACGTATCGTCTTCAGCGATGAGAGTCGCTTCTGCCTTGGTGCCAATGATGGTCGTATGCGTGTTTGGCGCCGTGCAGGTGAGCGCCACAATCAGGACTGCATACGACCGAGGCACACAGGGCCAACACCCGGCATCATGGTGTGGGGAGCGATCTCCTACACTGGCCGTACACCACTGGTGATCGTCGAGGGGACACTGAATAGTGCACGGTACATCCAAACCGTCATCGAACCCATCGTTCTACCATTCCTAGACCGGCAAGGGAACTTGCTGTTCCAACAGGACAATGCACGTCCGCATGTATCCCGTGCCACCCAACGTGCTCTAGAAGGTGTAAGTCAACTACCCTGGCCAGCAAGATCTCCGGATCTGTCCCCCATTGAGCATGTTTGGGACTGGATGAAGCGTCGTCTCACGCGGTCTGCACGTCCAGCACGAACGCTGGTCCAACTGAGGCGCCAGGTGGAAATGGCATGGCAAGCCGTTCCACAGGACTACATCCAGCATCTCTACGATCGTCTCCATGGGAGAATAGCAGCCTGCATTGCTGCGAAAGGTGGATATACACTGTACTAGTGCCGACATTGTGCATGCTCTGTTGCCTGTGTCTATGTGCCTGTGGTTCTGTCAGTGTGATCATGTGATGTATCTGACCCCAGGAATGTGTCAATAAAGTTTCCCCTTCCTGGGACAATGAATTCACGGTGTTCTTATTTCAATTTCCAGGAGTGTAGATCAGGAACCAGAGAGAGAGGAAAGGAATGGCGTGTGTTATTGATAGACACAGCAACCTCAGTAAGGTCGTCCTTTCAGTGAGCGGCGTAGGTCATAGTGCAAGTTCGTCAGTGGCTTTGAAATGGGTTTCCTCTAAACACGAGCACAGGAGCTTTGCCTGTGCCAAGAGTTTCAGTCCTGAACCCATTGATGTTCCACTGTAGTATAGGTGCCATTTATAATGGGGGTTGTATTTTCACCCAGTCTTTCCACAAGGCTGGGTAGACTGAACAGGTGGAGAGCCAAACTTAGGGTAAGATGGTTGCCCTGGGCCGACTTCTAATTCCTTTTGCCCTGAAGCATAAGTAGCAGAACCGCCATGTCAGATGATAGCAACATTGTCTGACAGTCTGCCTGTTGTCGCTTGTAATGGATGGTTCAAATGGCCCTGAGATCTATGGGACTTAACATCTGAGGTCATCAGTCCCCTAGAACTTGGAACTTCTCAAACCTAACTAACCTAAGAACATTACAAACATCCATGCCCGAACAGGATTCGAACCTGCGACGATAGCGGTCGCGCAATTCCAGACTGAAGTACCTATAATGGAAGCTTCCTACTTGCTTTCTTGGCCTGGGAAGGCTTTGTGGGAATTGATGCAGGGATAGAGGGAGTGCTGGATGTTGTACCAGAATCTGCCTTTGGAGGTATCAGGAGCACCACAACGGTGGCAACTGTGACTTTGTCTGAAGTTCTCAGAGGGCTATGGGCTCTGAAACAACTGCACATTGCCAAGTGCACTGAAAAACGTACCAGTGCTGAGACTAGCAATCTCCGTTTGTGTAGGAGGATTGGCTGTCGGCATGGGCTTTCTAAGGACCGAGGCAATATATGTTATAAATGTGGGAGGTGGTATGGCCTTATAGATAATCTTGGCCTCATCTCCTCTTCTTCAAGGAAGACACTACAGGCCCATAAAGCGTGTTGAGCAGCGCAATCTACACATTTCAGAGGAGAGGACGGGCATCGCCGCATTTTCCACAAGTGCCATCATCCTTACATCCTAAGGTGGTGCACCCAAAGCGAGAGCATTTAAAACAGCACATTGGCTTGAGGACACGGGTGTGTATACTTCGATGAAGGGAGCCTGCCTTGATATGCTACAGGAAATTCATGCTAATGAAACTAAGAATGAAGGAGTCATATATTACTTGATCCCTAAACACCCTTTTCAGTATGTTTTGCACATCGACGATTCCTTCCTGAGCAGACCAGTGTTTCAGTTCCTTCTTGGGAATGTTTGCCAGATCTCTCCATAACATGACACCTTTGCTGCAGTTCAAGGTGTTGTGGAGCTTCGTTTCTAAGGCATATTCCCCAAGGCTTGTAGCTTTCCAGAGGTCTGTTACATGTTGGGAAATAGCAGTTCAACTAACAGTGTTCTGTTACCCAGTCGCCTCACGAATTTCAGTGTATATACGATGCCATCTAAACCTTTTTATATATAAAAAGATGAAACATTCTTAAAGCTGCCTTCTTTCCATTTCACTTTCATAAACACTTTCTGACCATCACCATGTATTCTGTTACTATTCAGTGACAAATTCTGTGTTACAGCTGAGACTTGAGGACTGGCAACATGAGCCCCCCTCTAGCTAGACGTAGCCCGGCTTGCCTACGTAGGCCTTATACTATGGAGGTGCGGCAGGATCCCCAGGGGTTGCCCCCAACGACTGTTGCACCTTAACACCATGCATCTCACCAGCATGAGTGTTTTTTATAGAGGTTTCTACCATCCTCGTTATGCAGGCAGTCAAGTCAAGATCCTTATTGCCTGTGACACACAACATTCCACTGCCACAACACATGGTGGTCGCCGTAGCATGCCCAGACCTTACAGTGAGAGAGTACAAATGCCCAGGGATCGCCAAGCCCATGCTCACCAGGGTATTTCCGAGGGGGATTTCTCATGTGTTCTACACAGCACTGTTCAAAGTATGCACAGTCTGCCAGATAAAAAACTATCCACACTAATACTTTATTTTATGTATTTCCTGGCGTTCTGAGGTCTACATAGCCTTTCACTGACCTCAAGTGTTGTGGAATATTTGTTGGAGCCCTAAGATAGAATCAATTTTATGCTTCATTAAGAGCTGGCTAATCTGAGTCACAAAATTCCAAAAACGCAAACTTCTTCGAGTCCTCCTCGGGATCCTCAAACTTCCAAGTTGACAGATGACTTGCGAAATCTGGCGGTTGTTGTAGCCATTTACCTTGAATACCTTCCGTAAGGGGCTCAGTCCCTTCGTCAGTTTTCAACGTCTGCGACGGCTTCTGGTCGATGCACCAAGGTTCTACGGATCGACGGTGACAGCTGTCAGCCTGAAGATATCAGTTCGTATTTTAGAGTCGAGAGACTTTGCACCAATGAAGCAAAGAATGAGATTTGTACGGTATGCAGTGTATAAGAGGGTCTACAGAAGAGAATATTCTGTGACTGTGTGAAGTTTAATGTTTATAGATAATTAACAAATGTTTATAATGTTATGTAAGTAACAATGGGTATCTTTTATTTAACTATGTATAATTGTTTGTAAAGTGAAGTCAGCACCAGCTCAGGGCTAAAGTTAAATATAGGTGAAAACCAGTAAGGATTTACCGACGTTCGGAAAGGCCAGAAAAGGTGGAGATTTTTTGCGGCTAACGAAAGCAGATAGGAGAGGGAGAAGTGGAGTGAGAGAGACAGAAGCAAGACGCTGTTGAGCTGGCGACGAAAGCTGATGCGCGTTGTACTTTGCAGTATTGTTTAAACAAAGCTGAAGTTTAACTACTTAATAGACGTGAGTGAAGGGAAGTGCTAAGGTACAAGTCTGTAACGCTTTAGAGGAGATATAAAATTACGTCTGCAACGAGTGTTGGTTCCTGAATGTGACATGGTCTATGGCGTCCATTACTTAGACTGACGCAGATCCCCAGGAAAGCCAAACTCATATTTGCGGTGGTGTAAGTCGCGTAATTAGACGCCACGAAGATAAGTAATAATCTCCGTCGGTGCAAAACGGTACGTGGCTCCAAAGCACCTAATTCTCCAGCAACTGTGCTCACGACGACAATACTGAAATTAACAGTCCATAATTTTGTATACAAGCTGTGTTGACAAGTTTCTGCGTGTTTTGTTCGATAATCATTTAACTTTTTTTTACGCAAAACTACTAATTTAACCTAAAGTGTTCCAAGTAGGGTTGCTTTTCTATACAAAAAAGAATGAAACCTAGAATCCATTGGTGTGAAACATTATTGCGCAGCCGAGTGTTTTCTGGCAAAGTAATTCTAAATTATCACTCAAGTGCCGCAATTAAAGTAAATGTGGAGAATTGTAGATGGCATTGAAAGTACGTAAAGTAAATGACAATTCTACCTAGTGAGTGGACTTGGTTATTGGAATCTTCTGTCCAAGAAATTACGTAAAGTTACTATTTCAAAAAAACTGAGAAATACCAACTATAAAAAGCTTTTGCAATCATTTCGATACTAACAAAAGTATCGTAAATTATTTACTGTGTATAATACATGTTTTCAGAGACAGTGTTGCCGATCTTACCTTCAGAAACGCAAGTAGTCAAGGTTGTCGTTCCGGCGTTGTTTTCATGGGCCAAAACTTTCTATGTGTGTGCGTGTGACCAATTCTGAAAGCAGTCATTATTCAGCTATCTAACTGCATTTGCCTGTTTCTTCAGTGATAGAAATTATTAAAAGAGAAAAAAGTTTTAATAAGAACCAAAATATAGTAAAGACCAATTTTGGTGAATTTGTTGAGTAACATCAATCGATTAGTCATATAGGCTGGCGACCGTGTTTTTCAGTATTATTATCACTCGGAAGAAGTAGTTTGAAGAAAAAGAAAAGCTGCAACCAAGACTATACGATAATTCCCATTTCACCAAGCTTTGCCCATTACGCGGCATCTGAGGTCACTAACGGTTGTTATGGAGGTATTTGTGTTTAAGTGCTTCAATTAACGACGCTACAATAAAATCCGAAGTACTAAACATAATTGCAAGAGTAGAAACTGTGAGTGTTGTAAGCGGCCTTTAGACAGGACTAGAACAAATACTAAGTGTACAGACTATCGTTATATATGTCTTAAGGTGACCGTTATAGTATGGGTTGGGATCCGATAAACAATATGGCTAAGACATCCATTCGCTTATGGTGGACGAGGACCTCAAGGAAAGGCAGGGAACCATTGGTCTGTACCTCCATCGTGAACTTGTTGTTATTATGGGTATTGTTAATGTGGTCCCAGATTTCTCCCAGGTTTTCACGTCCCTGAAATCAAAGAATAAACGCGTCTTCGAAGTAACGATAAAAGTAACTAGGCTCTGCAGGAACTGTGTCCAGGGCGATCCTCAAGGCGCTGCGTAAACAGGTTGGCTATAAATATGAAATACGCTCCGTCACGTCAGAAAATACGATGGCATCAGGGTGTGCTTAAATAAATTCACAACAGTGCCACTGAATAACTGGGAGAGCGGATCTATTGAATCCTGGATGGAAATGCACACGAATAATTACAGCACACCAAAACTGACCATAATATCGCCTTCACCAAGGTGTAGGCACTTAATTCGACAGATTAAGTAATTTCTGGGATAGCGCAATTAAAGAAGGAATCGGGATAAATATCTGTGACGACACCTTCAATAACGATGGCTGCCTGCAGCTAAGCTTGGCTTGGGACCCGGCCATTGGAAGGTTGAAGTGAGTGCTGTGGGCTTGCAGTGAATCATTATCTAATAGGTGGAGGAGCAAGCACTGGTGACGTCACTGGAGGCAGCATGGCTAAATAAGGACAGTAGCAGCAACTGAGGAACATCACCGCTTGATAATGGCCAAGGAGTTCTCAGCCGAAGGCTTGAGGATTTAAAACCACTTGACGCTGCTGGAAGCTTGAGACAGTTTTATCTGCTCATATCACCACGAAATTTTGCATATGACGTTTAGCTATTGCAGCATACTGTGTACAAAGATAAAATAAATATATAATATCATAAGTAGTTTAAAGTCTCATTTGATCCCTAATACTTCAATTTGTAATTTGTGTACAGGACCCTGTGTGAAAATTATCTGCAATTCCTCTCACACATTATATAAATACCATTACCTTTGCTGAGAGGCGTGCCTTCTTAAGCAGTGTCATATTCTGTCTCAGTGTGTTTGCACGGAGCTATATAACTCAATTTGAGCAACTTTTTTACAAGAATATAGATGGAATGAGTGCTCAAATAAAGATCAAGGCTGTTGTGACTAAGTAGGAATCATCGCCAATTATCAATAAACTACCTTGATGAAATTTGGTGGGTCTATAGAGGGATAAAATAAGGCAGTACATATTTGTTTGTGATGTCCTTAGGTTAGTTAGGTTTAACTAGTTCTACGTTCTAGGGGACTAATGACCTCAGCAGTTGAGTCCCGTAGTGCTCAGAGCCATTTGAACCATTTGAACCATATTTGTTTTTTTTTGTGCCCAGTTTCCGTTTTAAGGGGTAAAACACACTGCAAAACGTAATTAGTCATATTAGGGTTTGAGGGAATATTTTCGAAACAATGATCTAAAAGTTGATATGTAATTAACGCTCTTGTAAATTGTATAATCGAATTTTGTAACAGACTAAAATTTTGTAAAATACCACACCACCATTAATCAGTTCTGAAAAATGAAACTTTTGTTACAACATAAATTAAAGAAATGTTCAAGTTACATACATAATTATATAATAAAGCTGGTTTCTGAAATACTGTTTTTGGAAATTATGTTGTACGCAGTATGCTGTCAGAGTATTTTCAACACACCCAATTAAAATATCTAAGCATGTTCTTTTTGTTTTTTAGTTCATCACTTTTCATACATATATTTTGTTAATTGATAACAATATGTAACTCATTATTATGAAACAAAATCGCTACACTAATAGTAATCTGTAAATAAATGCTTAAAACATAACTTTTTTTACATCATGTATGTAAAATGAACGAAATGTCTTCACATAATATAAACGACAGAGAAGACAATATAAAACAAAATTCAGCAGAATTTCAAATTGTAGTGGGTGATCTTCTGTATGTCCTAATACCTATGATGAATATTTCAGTCCATTGGTGAGCCATGACAAAAGGATTGACTATGTACTAGTTACTGCAGTTTAGTTATATTGGTTCTCAACTGGAGAGTTACATCAAAATCATTCAACAGAAGTGGATCTGAAAGCTATACACAAAGTTCTTCCTACATCAGATGTCATATACAACTCACAACTGTACCTGTGGTTTCAGATCTAGTTTTGTTGAATGATTTTGATGTCGATTTCCACTTGAGAAACTGTACAATTAAACTGCAGTCACTGCTACATAATAAATTCTTTTTTCCATGGCTCACCTATGTACTGAAATATGCCTGATAAAGTCAGGACGCAGACTACCACCCACAACAATTTTAAACCCTATTGAATTTTGTTTTATATTGCGTTCTCTGTCAGGTATGTCATGTGAAGACAGTTCGTTCATATTAAGTGCATGGTGTGATAAAACGTTATATTTTAAACATTTATTTACAGATTATCGTTACATAAGATATGCAATGATATCATAACAATGAGTTATGTATTATTTTCAATTAAGGAAGTGCAAAATGGCTAAGCAGGGATGGCTAGAGGACAAATGTAAGGATGTAGAGGCTTGTCTCACTAGGGGTAAGATAGATACTGCCTACAGGAAAATTAAAGAGACTCTTGGAGAGAAGAGAACCACTTGTATGAATATCGAGAGCTCAGATGGCAACCCAGTTCTAAGCAAAGAAGGGAAGTCAGAAAGGTGGAAGGAGTAGATAGAGGGTTTATACAAGGGCGATGTACTTGAGAGCAATATTATGGAAATAGAAAAGGATGTAGATGAAGATGAAATGGGAGATAAGATACTACGTGAAGAGTTTGACAGAGCACTGAAAGACCTGAGTCGAAACAAGGCCCCGGGAGTAGACAACATTCCATTAGGACTACTGATGGCCTTGGGAGAGCCAGTCATGACAAAACTCTACCATCTGGTGAGCAAGATGTATGAGACAGGCGAAATACCCTCAGACTTCAAGAAGAGTATAATAATTCCAATCCCAAAGAAAGCAGGTGTTGACAGATGTGAAAATTACCGAACTATCAGTTTAATAAGTCACAACTGCAAAATACTAACGCGAATTCTTTGCAGACGAGTGGAAGAACTTGTAGAGGCGGGCCTCGGGGAGGATCAGTTTGGATTCCGTAGAAGTGTTGGAACACGTGAGGCAATGCTAACCTTACGACTTATCTTAGAAGAAAGATTAAGGAAAGGCAAACCTACGTTTCTAGCATTTGTAGACTTAGAGAAAGCTTTTGACAACGTTAACTGGAATACTCTCTTTCAAATTCTGAAAGTGGCAGGGGTAAAATACAGGGAGCGAACGGCTATTTACAATTTGTACAGAAACCAGATGGCAGTTATAAGAGTCGAGGGGCATGAAAGGGAAGCAGTGGTTGGGAAAGGAGTGAGACAGGGTTGTAGCCTCTCCCCGATGTTATTCAATCTGTATATTGAGCAAGCAGTAAAGGAAACAAAAGAAAAATTCGGAGTAGGTATTAAAATTCATGGAGAAGAAGTAAAAACTTTGAGGTTCGCCGATGACATTGTAATTCTGTCAGAGACAGCAAAGGACTTGGAAGAGCAGTTGAACGGAATGGACAGTGTCTTGAAAGGAGGATATAAGATGAACTTCAACAAAAGCAAAACGAGGATAATGGAATGTAGTCAAATTAAATCGGGTGATGCTGAGGGGATTAAATTAGGAAATGAGACACTTAAAGTAGTAAAGGAGTTTTGCTATTTAGGGAGTAAAATAACTGATGATGGTCGAAGTAGAGAGGATATAAAATGTAGACTGGCAATGGCAAGGAAATCGTTTCTGAAGAAGAGAAATTTGTTAACATCGAGTATAGATTTAAGTGTCAGGAAGTCGTTTCTGAAAGTATTTGTATGGAGTGTAGCCATGTATGGAAGTGAAACATGGACGATAACCAGTTTGGACAAGAAGAGAATAGAAGTTTTCGAAATGTGGTGCTACAGAAGAATGCTGAAGATAAGGTGGGTAGATCACGTAACTAATGAGGGGGTATTGAATAGGATTGGGGAGAAGAAAAGTTTGTGGCACAACTTGACCAGATGAAGGGATCGGTTGGTAGGACATGTTTTGAGGCATCAAGGGATCACAAATTTAGCATTGGAGGGCAGCGTGGAGGGTAAAAATTGTAGAGGGAGACCAAGAGATCAATACACTAAGCAGATTCAGAAGGATGTAGGTTGCAGTAGGTACTGGGAGGTGGAGAAGCTTGCACAGGATAGAGTAGCATGGAGAGCTGCATCAAACCAGTCTCAGGACTGAAGACCACAACAACAACCGTACATGTACGTGAAATGCGGAAGTAAAAAGCAAAGAAACAAAACAAAACGAATATAAAACATAAAATAACAATTTAAAACATGAAAAATATAAGTAAAATAAGTAACTGGACTGATAATGAATGTTCAGATATTTTAATTAGGGATATTGAAAATGAACCGACATCACACTGTTTACGGCGCGTTTTCCAAAAATGGTATTTCGTAAACTAGCTGTATTACACATGGATGGATGTAGTTTGAAAGCTTCTTTAATTTATGTTTCAACAAAAGTATTAGTATTTCAAAATTAATTAATGGTGTTGATGTGTTTTGCAAAATTTCAAATTATTACAAAATTCTGTTATACAGTTCTGAGGAACTTTAACAACATATCAACTCTGATATGAGAAACATTTTTATATATCATCGTTTTAAAGATATCCCCTCCAAACCTAATAAACGAAATTATCTCTTGGAGAGTGTTTTACTCCAGGAAAGGGAAAGTGGGTACAAACAAAAGAATACATACTGCATTTTTTGTCTTCTTTATCCACTTGCGTTATTTAATGATGACTGTTTACTGACACTTGGGAATGTTCCCTTGTAAGAAATGAGTGCAATGAAGTAGTAAATTTCTTTACCTTAGCGGTGCTTTTTCTTTTCAAAAGAACAGGTTACGTATCCTGACTGAGAAGAGAAGTCCGGAGGAATAAGAAAAAGAATGAAAATCGCCTAAAGCTGATGGTGGACTTAATTCCACCAGAGTGTCACTCTTAATCGTTTATAGTCTATACTAATAACTAGAGTGCTCAGTGTAAGTATTCGCTGTAGTTCAGGGGAGTTGGAACGCCCTATCCCGACAATGTTAAATTTAGTAACTTGGCTTTGCTGTATTTCAGGAACCACCGTAGCCATTGACATGAAACTTTTACAGGACATTATACTGTATGTTCTGAGTCTACTGAACTACAATAATTGCATTTCAGCCACTGCTTTCGAAAATATAATTTTTTATTACACAGTTAAAATTTTGTGTACTTTTTTGTACATATCCTAAATAATTTTAGTTGTACATAACATTATGTTCTTCTTTTAGTTCAGTAGTCTCAGGATATGTATGTATTACTCCTTGAAAATTTGAATACTCTTATCGAACTGGTTTGTAAGATTTATGGAAAAATGCAACAGAAAATGTAAATTTTAAGGAACGGCTTCTGAAGTTTCCTTTTCAGGATGAAGTGGTACTGGCTGATTTGCGTGTGGATTTTCCGTTGCCCATATTCGACAATTCTGTGTATTGACATATACTGTGAGATGGAAGTGGACTTCGTCTGTCCACAAAATTTTCTGCGGCCAATCGTTTTCCACCTCCATGTGAGCAAAACATTCTAAAGCAAACGTCTCGGCAGGTCAACAGGAATTAAGTAGTGCACATGGTAATTTTGAATTTGATAGCATAGAAGGATGTTTCGTAGGATTTTACGCACCGTGCTCACGGGTGTGTCCAATGCTCGGGCAGTTCTCGGTGTACCACGCGTTTTCACATCACCACACGTCTCCTCTTGCATTGCTGTGGCCACTGCTTCAACTGTCGTCGAATCAGTTCATTTCCTATCTCTGTCAGGTTGCACACGAAAATAAACCGTCTTTTCGAATTTCCGAATCGTTTTCTCCAGACCCACGGCAGTCATCGGACTCTCCATTGTCCGGAACTTACGCAGAGAGAAGTGTGCACAGTCATCATTCTTGTAACACAGCTTTACTAACAGAGCTCAATCCTGCACTGAGACAGTCAGAAAGAACGCCGGAGACGCGAAAGGAGGAAAAGCCGTGTACCGGCTTCAGTGAGTCATGCGCATGACAGGTGTCTTCATTTACGTATTTTGACACATACAGCGCCATCTATAGATCAATTTTTACACTATTTTTTTCTTATGCCATACGTTTTCCACCTTCTCCGACAGTATTCCGTTTCAATTTGACGTGATTCTGAGCAGTGGTGTTATTTCTACAGCGTTTTGAAAGTTTAACTTTAATCACCCTGTATATCTGAAGTCAATCCAACACAGTCCAGAAACTTTGGCCATGCAGACGACTGGGCAATAGCTATCCAACATAAAGCTTTTGAAAGAACTGGAGAAAGCCTAATTGCTGATCTACATATCTGTAGATGAACCATGAACCTTGCCGTTGGTGTGGAAGCTTGCGTGCCTCAGCGATACAGATAGCCGTACCGTAGGTGCAACCAAAACAGAGGGGTATCTGTTGAGAGGCCAGACAAAAGTGTGGTTCCTGAAGAGGGGCAGCAGCATTTTTAGTAGTTGCAGGGGCAACAGTCTGGATGGTTGACTGATCTGGCCTTGTAACACTAACCAAAACGGTCTTGCTGTGCTGGTACTGCGAACGGCTGAAAGCAAGGGGAAACTACAGCCGTAATTTTTCCTGACGGCATGCAGCTTTACTGTATGGTTAAATGATGATAGCGTCCTCTTGGGTAAAATATTCCGGAGGTAAAATAGTCCCCCAATCGGATTTCGGGGCGGGGACTACTCAAGAGGACGTCGTTGTCAGGAGAAAGAAAACTGGCGTTCTACGGATCGGAGCCGGCCGCGGTGGTCTAGCGGTTCTAGGCGCGCAGTCCGGAACCGCGTGGCTGCTACGGTCACAGGTCCGAATCCTGCCTCGGGCATGGATGTGTGTGATGTCCTTAGGTTAGTTAGGTTTAAGTAGTTCTAAGTTGTAGGAGACTGATGACCACAGATGTTAAGTCCCATAGTGCTCAGAGCCATTTTTTTACGGATCGGAGCGTGGAATGTCACGTCCCTTAATCGGGCAGGTAGGTTAGAAAATTTAAAAAGAGAAATGGATAGGATAAAGTTAGGTATAGTGGGAATTAGTGAAGTTCGGTGGCAGGAGGAACAAGACTTTTGGTCAGGCGAATACAGGGTTATAAATACAAAATCAAATAGGGGTAATGCAGGAGTAGGTTTAATAATTAATAAAAAAAATAGGAGTGCGGATAAGCTACTACAAACAGCATAGTGAACGCATTATTGTTGCCAAGATAGACACGAAGCCAACGCCTACTACAGTAGTACAAGTTTATATGCCAACTAGCTCTGCAGATGACGAAGAAATTGATGAAATGTATGAGGAGATAAAAGAAATTATTCAGGTAGTGAAGGGAGACGAAAATTTAATAGTCATGGGTGACTAGAATTCGGTAGTAGGAAAAGGGAGAGAAGGAAACATAGTAGGTGAATTGGGGGTAAGAAATGAAAGAGGAAGCCGCCTGGTAGAATTTTGCACAGAGCACAACCTAATCATAGCTAACACTTGGTTCAAGAATCTTAAAAGAAGGTTGTATACATGGAAGGGGCCTGGAGATAGTGACAGATTTCAGATAGATTATATAATGGTAAGACAGAGATTTAGGAACCAGGTTTTAAGTTGTAGGACATTTCCAGGGGCAGATGTGGACTCTGACCACAATCTATTGGTTACGAACTGTAGATTAAAACTGAATAAACTCCAAAAAGGTGAGAAATTATGGAGATGGGACCTGGATAAACTGACTAAACCAGAGGTTGTACAGAGTTTCAGGGAGAGCGTAAGGGAACAAATAGCAGGAATGGGGGAAAGAAATACAGTAGAAGAAGAGTGGGTAGCTCTGAGGGATGAAGTAGTGAAGGCAGCAGAGGATGAAGTAGGTAAAAAGAAGAGGGCTAGTAGAAATCCTTGGGTAACAGAAGAATTATTGAATTTAATTGATGAAAGGAGAATATATAAAAATGCAGTAAATGAAGCAGGCAAAATGAATACAAACGTCACAAAAATGAGATCGACAGCAAGTGCATAATAGCTAAGCAGGGATGGCTAGAGGACAAATGTAAGGATGTAGAGGCTTGTCTCACTAGGGTTAGGATAGATACTACCTACAGGAAAATTAAAGAGACCTTTGGAGAAAAGAGAGCCACTTATATGTATATCAAGAACTCAGATGGAATCCAGTTCTAAGCAAAGAAGGGAAAGCAGAAAGGTGGAAGGGACAGAGCACTGAAAGACCTGAGTCGAAACAAAGCCCCGGGAGTAGACAACATCCCATTATAACTACTGAAAGCCTTGGGAGAGCCAGTCCTGACAAAACTCTACCATCTGGTGAGCAAGATGTATGAGACAGGCGAAATACCCTCAGACTTCAAGAAGAATGTAATAATTCCAGCCGGACCGGCTGGCCAAGCGGTTCTAGGCGCTTCAGTCTGGGTCTGCGCGACTGCTACGGTCGCAGGTTCGAATCCTGCCTCGGGCATGGATGTGTGTGATGTCCTTAGGTTAGTTAGGTTTAACTAGTTCTTAGATCTAGGGGACTAATGACCTCAGAAGTTGAGTCCCATAGTGCTCAGAGCCATTTGAACCATTTTTTCAGGACTGAAGACAACAACAACAACAACATCTTGAGCCACTATTTCCGCAAATGGATGTTACAACCGAACTCAAATAAAACAGGAGTTTCATATTTTCATCTGTCCAATAGTTTGGGACGCAGAGCCCTCGATGTCGATTATGAAGGAGACAACCTTAATCATAATATGCACCCAGAATACCTTGAGATCACGGTAGACTGGACACTTTCCGTTAAAGAGCACTTGACGCGAGCATCTGTTAAGTTCAAAACCAGAAACATCATCGTGCATCAACTCTGCATCTCTCGCTGGAGTTCGTCAGCAGACTGTCTCCGGGTGTCAGCAGCAGAGTACTGTGCGCCTGTCTGGCTAATAATCCGCATGTAAAAAAGATAGACGTACAACGCGCCATGTGCATTGGTTATCGCGTCAATACGATCTACTCCCACATTTTGGCTACCTATCTTGAGCCACATTCCACCTCTTGACATCAGACGGAAGAGCGCGCTACTGCATGAATACCAGAAGACTGGTCATAGCTATGACGTTCCAATAATGGACGACGTACTCCCTGCGTTGCGAGAAGACAACCCACGCTCATCACAGCCAGGACTCTCTTGGAAACTGAATTCAGTGCCATCGATAACTGGAAACGCTGCTGGCAACAAAACTGTTATCCACAATGCCTGAAGCTGCCCTGCGTCCACAGGAACCTCCTGGATTCGACCAGCCTCTGGCAGTTTGGACTATCTTGAACCGCATCCGAACGGGCATGGACGATGTGGAGGCACTCTCTACAGGTGGGGCAAATCTTCATCACCGTCGTATCACTGTGGTGCGGAACGAAAGACAGTTGCTCATGCTTCCTGGCAGATTAAAACTGTGTGCTGGACCGAGACTCGAACTCGGGACCTTTGCCTTTCGCGTGCAAGTGCTCTACCAACTGAGCTACCCAAGCACGACTCACGGCCCGTCTTCACAGCTTTAATTCCGCCAGTACCTCGTCTCCTACGTTGGCTTAGCCATGTCTCCGCAATATCCTTTCTTCCAGGAGTGCTAGTTATGCAAGGTTCGCAGGAGAGTTTCTGCGAAGTTTGGAAGGTAGGAGACGAGGTACTGGCGGAATTAAAGCTGTGAAGACGGGCCTTGAGTCGTGTTTGGGTAGCTCAGTTGGTAGAGCACATGACCGCGAGAGGCATAGGTCCCGAGTTCGAGTCTCGGTCCGGACACAGTTTTAACCTGCCAGGAAGTTTCATATAAGCGCACACTCCGCTGTAGAGTGAAAATCTCATTCTAGTTGCTCATGCTGTATCGACATGTCCCGCAGGTGCCTCCAAGGGTCCTTTCGAAGGCTTCCTCACAGCGACGTATGATGTTGTGAAATACATAAAAGACCTTGATGTCCATCTATAGCTGTTGCTGTTTGTGTTATTTTATGCAGGATAGCTGTACTTAAATGTTGACATTTAGTGCTTTTGTAATCTTTGTATACGTATTGCCATGCGATAAATAAATTAAGAAATAAAATTTTGCAATGTACAGTAATAGCAGAAACCAACCTGGTCAAAGAGTTTTTTGAGATCTCTACGTTGTTGGAAGACTGATAATATCTTTACGTAGTAACTTGTCTAGTGCATTAAAACTTCTCTCTCTTCTGTGAGATATAATTCTTACTAATGCTGTAAGACGTCCAGGACTAAGGAATATATTGCTAGCGCACTCGAGCAGATGTAATTTCGATGGATTGCTCACGTGCTGCCTGCCAAATGTAAGCTGTAAGAGAATCTCAGACCAGAGAACAGTGTTGTATGCAGTAGGAAGTGTGTGACAGTAAGAGTAAGTTGTAGCTAGCGGTCGTGTGTATGGAGTTGGCTGGGTCGGTCGTGGGGAGAGATGGCGGTGCTTGAGCGTTGTAGTATAAGGTAAATCCCGGGTTCGATTCCCGGCGGGGTCCGGGATTTTCTCTCTGCCTCGTGACGACTGGGTGTTGTGTGATGTCCTTAGGTTAGTTAGGTTTAAGTAGTTCTAATTTCTAGGGGACTGATGACCACAGATATTAAGTCCCATAGTGCTCAGAGCCATTTGAACCATTTTTATAAGATAAAAGCAGCCTCGCGCGTATGTGCTGTAGTAATATCAATTCCCATGTAAATGTTTTTTAAAAAAATGTCTTAGTAATAATCTTTCTTATAAAAATTTACTTTTGACCATCATTCATCTCAATTTAAAAAATTACTAATTTCTCCAATCCATGGTCATTCCGAGTATTGTAAAGAAAAATCAGTTGTTTCCTTTTATACATGACAAATCTAGCGGCCAGCGTTGCACTGGGCTGTGCCATAAAAATTTCTCATAGGAGCAGATATATACGCGTTATCCGGCGGTATCACTGAGGTAAGAATTTTCAGTTTATTCAGAATGATCTTTCAGGGCCATGACGCAGCTCTGCTGATGTCCAAATTTACCAGTTTAGATTCACAGTCTGCTAATTATTGAAAGGTTGTATATGAGTCACATTTTTTTTTTTATTGGGAGGTTACGCTGAATGTGAATGATATATATATATATATATATATATATATATATATATATATATATATATATATATATATATAATGTTGAGAGGTTACAATGTCTAGTAGTAGAATTCTCCCGCAGTACAACAGTTTTCTCTTTGTAGAAAAATGAAAATATTATAATTCTGTAAGGATGGAAAAGTAATGTCACCTTACTGGTCCGAAGAATTTGACAGTCGCTAGTTGTCAGAGCGTGTAGCGGCGAAAACTATAATCACACTTTGCCCTTTAATTCTGAGAGTTACTTAGTTAACAGCCCAGTTGATCTGGCTCACACGGCGAACTATAGTACGTTTTAACGGCACATGCTATTTGTCCAGCTGCAATACCACAGCTGTGAACTAACTTCTCGCTTGCATTAGTCTGTTTAACTGCAGGTATTCAACAATGATGACTACAGGCGTGCTGTACAACGATAGTAGCAATAACGATTTCCATAACAACGATAATGATCATAACCGTGTCTTTAAACAAACTGCCTTACAGTCAAATTTAATTTGCCCCTCTACGGGAAAACATGCTGGCGAAAGGCCATTGAGCTGTTCAGCTGTGTTGAACCACACCAAACAGGCTCAGTGCGTCCCGCACTGCGTCCGTGAAGCTCTCTGCTATCTGCGTGCGCCTGAAGTGGTTAATATAGGATGTTTTCGCTCAAAGGCAAATGTTTGTTTACCTGTTTGCCGCGCGGCATTAAACAGGCACCAGATGCACGGCAAGCGAATATATGGCTGAAAATTAATCTGCGTCCCATTAATTCGTTTAATTCCTTGTTTAACCGGAAACACAACAAAACTCAGCAGAAGCAAATATATTTTACTTAAATGAATCTCACTCGTTACGGATTTAATATAACATCACGTATGTATTTCAGTCTCTAACGATGTACAATCTGGTTCGTGTGCCCAAACGTTGATGCAATTCATTCCTGCAACAAATGCAACGCTAGACGATACGTGAATGACAGTAGCTGTACCTCTAATTCATCAAGATACCATGTTTTGCTCTTTCCTCTTGGCCTAATAATGATACATCGTCATCAAATCCTATAGACTTGATCGTCCGCCGACCTTCTGTACCTGTTTGTGTCTATCGAAAAGTCTTTTTCTCTGAATAAATATTCATAATTTTTTGTGCTAAATTTATCTCTGATATCTTCCTCATTTTTTTATTTTGTTTCACATGTTCCCCTTACTTTTCTTTGACCGCATGCGGATCTCCCCAGGAACATCAGGAGCCACGTATGCTTCTCTATAGCAAAGCCTTTTCCCATCTAAAGAAATAATAATCTTGCAGTCCTGTCTTTCTCATGTCACCTCACACTACATATTCCTCAAACTATAATGACATACCCTGTCCCTATTTCTAAATCTGAACTCTCTGGCATTCGTTTCTCATTTAAATTTGGTAATGGATATCACTTGGAAATACTAGCCACAGGAAAACTTGAGATGTAATTTCCCTACGAACAGCCTTTTCAACAGAAATTTCTATCCGTGTCTTTCGTCGTTGAGGCGTTATGAGGCAAGTACTCCTCCTCACGAATGTTGTCTCCAAAAGGAACATTACTGTACTGCCCACTTCACGGTAGCCGAACATGATTGCCAAGAAAAATGGTCGCATGTACTCTCTACATTCCTTTCTCTCTCAAGGCTAACTAGACCCACTCCATCAAACAATTGCTCATATGAGTGTTCTGATGTATTAGTACTCTTGAAAGAAACATAAGAGAACCGCTCTACAAGCTACAATTTTTTATGCCCTCTCTGTTAACTATGTGTCTTGTAGCATCCTCCCTCCACTACCGTAGTATAAATCTCGCTATCAGCACATCTGCTTCCACAACTTGACGCTACTCTCTTCGATGATCAGGGCTCTGTGGTACCTCTCATTCTGTACCCTTCAAAAGTTCCCAAACACTTACGAACGTCTTACCATTCCTCATCTACGTCCAACCGTATGTCGAGGACACCACCTGCCTGGCTACTAACCACATCCGCTAACTCAGCACTGTGCCCGTCCAAAGGTTATTCTGGTCTAGTGATGTAATATGTGGAAACGTTAAGTAAATGCACAGAAAAACCAAGCCACTACATTTGGCCGCATCAATTGATATTTTCGTCGTCCAGATTTCCACATCTCGAACCATCCAATACCTCTCACTAACACTTTACAATATTTAAGACTAACCTTTGACAGAAAACAAGCATACAGTGCACACCTCTTGAACATCCAACATAAAGCCCAAAACTATTAACAGGTACACCCGCGCTCTATTTTCTTCTGCCGTTGGCCTCACTTGTAAATCCCTTATCTGCCTCATCGTTATTTATGTAAATAATACGTCTCTCCTAAATGCGACAAATCTATTGAAATCTCAGAAAGACACGCATTCTGGCTCGCAATCCGCTTTCACCTACTTTCCCAAGTTCACGTCCTATACGTCATCACATCCATTTCTCACGCCTTCTTCTGTGATTGACGTTAAACGAAAGTCACACTCCCAACGCTTGATACCCTAGCAACTAACCACTAACGTAGGCACCTTGTATCGCCACTGTATCCATATCCAACCTCCCGTGCCTTACCCATCCCCTGCTGCTGGAACGTCAGACAGTCACACTACCCAGCGATGGAATCCTGAAATCCGACCCGAATTGTGGCGTTCCCTTCAGCCATAGCCAGCAAACGTCCACGTCTTTCGTTCCCTCCCTCCTTAGCCCTCCCTTGCAACGACTGTGAGTTGTCCTTTGCGGTTTTACAGTGCCGAATTGTTCTATTTGTCACTTCATCATGAATATGATCAGGAGATGAAATTCCTTGTTTGGTACACGAACTTTAGTAGACATTCGTTACGCCGTCAGAAGGTGACACATGGACGCCATTCAGTTTTGTTGACGTTAATCTGGCAGCCCGAGTCCTTTGTCGTCTTCGGCAGAATTATAACGTCATCAGGATGTCTTAAAGACACTTTAATTCCCATTCTAAGTGATCTCAAATGTGTCTCGCGCATACACACACGCACGCGCACGCAAGTCTTATAAGCGGACGCAAGTGGATTTTTATGAATGCTACACCCATCTGTTTCAGTGGTGGCTCACCATTTATTGGATTTCCACATCCAGACAGTGAGACTGCTGACGTTTACAGATGCGAGATATGAAAACAAGAACGAGACGTTATGTAGAATAATTTTATAGTGCTGCACTCACTTTTTACTAATATTTTATTAGCACAATGCATATCGGCAGCATGTTGCCATCATAATGTGCATTATACAGTTACTTATACACCAGCTGATACGTTACGTACATTAGCTGTGTGTGCCAGTGGGGTTAAGAATCGAAAAATAAATCTGTTACAGTGTGTACATTATGTGAATAACATGATAAGGTAATATATATTTTAATACGTTTACTTGCATTTTTGTTGCCGATTTCATTTTCTGGCACGCAGAGCACAGCAACAGGTCAATCACAGCTTAGCATTTTCACAAAAGTTTGTTTACAACTTTCCAAAGAGTTATAAAATCTAAGCTAATCAACTTACAATTTCAAAGACAGTAATATATACCTGTAGTGAAGATGAAAAATGTTGTCTAGATGTATCGGCAATATGGAGAATGTTACATGGATGCTTAATGAAAACTATTCTCTCAATGGAATAAACATTTAATGTTGGAGAAGTTTTTGAAGAAGTTAACATTATTACTTTCAAGCTTATCATTTAACAATACATTTCCTTGTGCTGCGCCATGAATGAAGATTTCCAGTTCTTCATATAAGTCCATTTGGTGTCCCTTATCCTTTTTATGTAATGTATGAAGATCATTCGCAATATCATGGAATGGGGGGCCTGTGTCTTTCATGTGTTTGACTATTGCTGATCTATTGTAATTCTTAGTGTGTTAAGCATTTATGTGTTCATTGTATCTTGTTTGGAAGTGTCTCCAAGTTTGGCCTATATAAAGCGATTACATACTATGTTATAGAAGCCTGATTGTGAGTGTTTATCAGTCTCTGTGTGTATATTGTGTCTCAGTGTGTGGCAGTGCGTATGACGACCCCAACGAACTAATAGATCGATTGCGGTTGCTCACGGCATCAGCTGCAGCAGGTAATACAGCTCGTTCGAATGAGGTTTTTCTCGATAATCTCCGAGCTTCGAGAGAGAGGTATCGTCGAGTAAGTATGGAGACGATAGTTCGAGAACTGTACAAACCAGCACGCAAAACATACCCTCGCAGGCATGTCATGATTAAAAGGTTGGATGACTTGTGGCAAGATGATCTTGTAGATATGCGGCAATATTTACATGACAATAATGGATTCAAATACATTTTAATGGTTATTGACACATACTCGAAATCTGCATGGGCATTAGAAGTCAAAACAAAAACCGGTCCAAATGTCGCTGATGTTTTTGAACGCTTGCTACAGACAGGCACGAATCGATGCCCGGACAGTCTCCAAACCGATCACGATGGGGAGTTCTACAATACCGTATATATTTCAAGACAGTGATGCAGCGGTACGGAATACATCGCTACTCGACATTCACTCACCTGAAGGCGAGTATCGTGGAGCGCTTGAACAGAACAATAAAAGGTCGAATGTGGTTGTGTTTTAACCTTCGAGGCTCATATAAATGTACAGATATCCCCCCCCCCTCCCCCTGAAATAATTGTTCAATATAATAGAACCAAACATATCACATTAAAAATGCGCCCAATCGATGTTCGTGATAATGGACTCATGGATACCGTATACTTTCGCAATAAGATTCTGGATCCACGCAAACAGAAATTTAATGTAGGTGATTTGGTGCATATCTCAAAACACAAGATGGCATTTGAGAAATAATACCTACTGAACTGGTCAACTGAGATATTTACATTTTCAAAGGTGCAGCGAGCGAATCCTAGAACTTATACATTGAAGGGCAGTAAAGGTGAAGAAATGTCAAGCTCCTTCTACACCGAGAGAATGCAGAAAAGCTCAGAACCAGATGTTTTTCTCGTGGAGAGAGTCATAAGGCGACGTGGAAGTGAGGCCCTAGTCAAATGGCTTGGTTTTCCTGCCACACAAAACAGTAGGATTGATGCCAGCGATTTGCTATATAGTGAGCATGCCCCTCCCGCATTCGCCACAGTTGCGTAACATGCGTGCTCGAAGACACATTAGGAAAGGCGGTGGTGTTGTGGACAAACTACCTGTTTACAAATTGCGGAAAAGGTCGATATGGTATTGATGTATGGCTGTTGTGACCAAAATACGCAACGGGCGTGTGCTATGTATGTTGCTCGGTATCCTGGACGATATCATCCAAGTGTCCCGACCGTTCGCCGGATAATTACGTAATTTAAG
The DNA here is from genome assembly GCF_021461395.2 of Schistocerca americana. NCBI lineage: Eukaryota > Metazoa > Arthropoda > Insecta > Orthoptera > Acrididae > Schistocerca > Schistocerca americana. The sequence continues at coordinate 48,923,933 of NC_060121.1, read as the reverse complement.
GAAACAGGAAGTGTTCAGCCACATGTGAAACGTCAACCACGACCTGCAACAAATGATGATGCCCAAGTAGGTGTTTTAGCTGCTATCGCGGCTAATACGCACATCAGTAGCAAATTGCGCGAGAATCGGAAATATCAAAAACGTCGGTGTTGAGAATGCTACATCAACATCGATTGCACCCGTACCATATTTCTATGCACCAGGAATTGCATGGCGACGACTTTGAACGTCGTGTACAGTTCTCCCACTGAGCACAAGAGAAATTACGGGACGATGACAGATTTTTTACACGTGTTCTGTTTAGCGACGAAGCGTCATTCACCAACAGCGATAACGTAAACCGGCATAATATGCACTATTCGGCAACGGAAAATCCACGATGGCTGCGACAAATGGAACATTAGCGACCTTGGCGGGTTAATGTATGGTGCGGCATTATGGGAGGAAGGATAATTGGCCCCCATTTTATCGATGGCAATCGAAATGGAGCAATGTATGCTGATTTTCTACGTAATGTTCTACCGATGTTACTACAAGATGTTTCACTGCATGACAGAATGGCGATGTACTTCCAACATGATGGATGTCCGGCACATAGCTCGCGTGTGGTTGAAGCGGTATTGAATGGCATATTTCATGACAGGCGGAATGGTAGTCGAAGCACCATACCATGGCCTGCACGTTCACCGGATCTGACGACCCCGGATTTCTTTGTGTGGGGAAAGTTGAAGTATATTTGCTATCGTGATCCACCGACAACGCCTGACAACATCCGTCAGCGCACTGTCAATGCATGTGCGAACATTACGGAAGGCGAACTACTCGCTGTTGAGAGGAATGTCGTTACACGTATTGCCAAATGAATTGAGGTTGACAGACATCATTTTGAGCATTTATTGCATTAATGTGGTATTTACAGCTAATCACGCTGTAATAGCATGCGTTCTAAGAAATGATAATTCCACACAGGTACATGTATCACATTGGAACAACCGAAATAAAATGTTCAAACGTACCTACGTTCCGTATTTTAATTTAAAAAACCTACCTGTTACCAAATGTTCGTCTAAAATTGTGAGCCATATGTTTGTGACTATTACAGTGCCATCTGTCACAAAGCGAAAAAAGTGGTCCAACTAAAACATTCATATTTCTTTACGTACTACACGAATATGTAACAAAAAATGGAGATTCCTATTTTAAAAAACGCAGTTAATATCCGTTTGACTTATGGAAGCGCCATCTAGCGGGCCAACCATAGCGCCATCCTGTTTCCCCCTTCAAGCTAGATAAGTTTCTTTCTTTGTAGTTTTTTCGTTTGACGTTTATTTCGTGAGATATTTGGCCCGGTTACGATCAATGGACCACCCTGTATATTAGATGAAATTATTTCATTTATGAAATACGTTTTTATTAGAAATGTACTTACATTCGAGCTGTGCTTGCGCCCTCTCAATCTCTTGCTGTTGATCTAGGTCAGCCAGCATTTGAGGGATGTAATCTAGAAAGATGGAAAAGACTGAGTATAATATTAAGCACACACACACACACACACACACACACACCCATAGACAAACAACACGTGGGCGCTCAATTTGTATAGAGAGCAGTCCAGAACAGATATAACACGTAACACGTAACACAGAACATATAGACTCAGAACGTAGAGACACGCAACATATAGACACAGAACACACACAATCCGTTGAAAGACCCAGAAATCTTTATAGAGAGCGGCCCAAAACTGGTATAACACGTAACACAGAACACGTGGAAGCTCAGTCAGTACAGAGAGTACTCCAAAACAAAAATAACATACAGACACGAGACATACAGATACAGAACATAGATACACGCAACACATGGACGCACAGTCTTTATAGAGAGCGATCCAAATTAGCTGTAACACTCATACACGGAGTTAATTGGTACAGATATTGGAACACTCAAAATGTACTTACCAGGTAGTGGAACTTCGTCCACACGAGCCCATTAGCCTGTTTGCTGCTATTGCTACTGCTGCTACCACTGGCACAATCGCTGGCGCTACCTGCTCGCTTCATTTTCAGAATTTAATGACCATGAGGACTAAGACACACGTACTCAAGCAATTATGGGAGCAGAGTGAGGGTGAGTTGGATTGTGGTCTGGTTTATATAGAATCTAGGACGTAGTCACGTGACTAGTGCAGTAGCCAATAGGAGACCAGCATTCTATTGGGGGTGATGGGGGGGGGGTGGTACGTCATGAAGGACCACTGCGCCCCTGGTGGGAAAATGTGAAATTTGTCATTTGGTCATTGAATATAGAAGTCGTACATTTAAAGTGAAATAGAATTAAGTACTTGGGAAATTAATACGTTAGATGCGCTATGTGAGTGTTAGTTCAGTTAGAATATTTACGGAAGACTATGTCCGGCGCGAGTATAAAAGTCCAGGTTGGGAAGCTGTGACGTCAGCGGTCTCGCACTCGGGGGCCACTGGCACGGTGCGAGAGAAAAAGCTGACGATCTTGCGTCATCACCCGACATCGCGGTGGCGTCCCCTGGTGGCACCGATATGAACTAAGCCAGTTGGAATCCAGACCCAGTGGAGAACACACATGCTTGACACTCGTTAAATAATAAAGACAAGTCCATTTTCCTCGTCATTTTCTTTGCTTAGTAGAGATAAGTGTGCTGTCATGGATTATCATGTTGGAATTTGAACTTCGCGCCATTTTTCTTCGGGAGCGGGGCGTGACACTTTACCGCTAAAATTCAAACTTCCCGCCAAAATCCGCCATCTTCATTGACGTCACGGCCACCATTTTGGATAACGGGACTTTAGGGTGGAAGGCAAGTTGTCCCAATACTCCTAAGGCCAGAATGGGAAAAGTTTTGTGTCTTTATGAGGCAGCTTTAAATAACACGGTAGGTGTCTCGCAATGCAAACTCTGTGAAAAGTAACTAAACACTCAGTCTGGAGCTCAAGTATATTGCTAATTGTTTGTAAATTTGATCAGCAGCTTCCTTACCCTATAATTTTTTTTAAAAAGTGGGCAAAGTCTTGGTGTCTGACAAGTGTGTAGAAGCGTGTTCTATGGACTTGAGGCCATTTAGCAGAATACAGGCTTTCTAAATTTAGGCAAACATTGGTTGAAAGAGGCCCGTTGGATGTTGAAAACCACATTCAGGTGAAATGAAACATAGTGTGAAGAAAGCTTTTTATGAAAGGAAGGCTTCTCCTTTCAGACACATACTTTTTAGATTTACAGTGTATGAAAAACGAGCTTCGTGTTTGCTAAAATGCATTTCGCAAATTTTGAATAAACTATTTTGGGCACATGGAATAAATTCAGCAAAGCCACAGTATTCATCCTGGTAAAAAGTAATTAAAATTGTTATAACTGGGTTCATGTTTGGCTGAAACACACGAAGGCTACACAAGATAGATTTCCAAAATCATAATTGGCTTTGCACTATTACAGATATCTTCAGGTTCTTACGTCTACACAGATACTTCGCAAGCCACCGGTGAGTACTCTGTACCACTACTAGTCATTTCCTTTCTCGTTCCACTCGCAAATAGACAGGGATAAACGACCGTCTGTATGACTCCGTATGAACCTTAATTTCTCGTATCTTATCTTCGAGGCCCTTACGCGCAGTGTATGTTGGGGGAAATAGAATCGTTTGGTAGTCAGCTTCAGATGCCAGTTCTCTAAATTTTCTCAATAGTGTTTCTCGGAAAGTATGTCGCCTTCTCTTCAGGGATTCCCATATGAGTTCCCGAAGCAGCTGCGTAACACTGATTACCTGTTCTTCGGACCTACCGGCAACAAATCTAGCAGCCCGCCTCTGAATTTCTTCCATATCTTCCCTCAAATCGACCTGGTACGGATCGCAAACGCTCGTTAAGTCCTCCAGAATAGGATGTACCAGCGTCCTCTTTGCGGTCTCCTTTACATGTGAAAAGCTCTTTACTAAAACTCTCCCAATAAATTGAAGTCGACCATTTGCCTTCCCTGCTACAGTAGACTACCCACGTGCTCGTTCCATTTCATATCGCTTTGTAACATCACACCCAGATATATAAACGACTTGCCATGTCAAGCAGGACACTAGTAATACTGTCTCCGAACATTACCGGTTTGTTCTTCCTAATCATCCGCATTACCTTACATTTTTCCACATTTAGAGATAGCTACTGTTGATTACACCAACCGGATATTTTGTGTAAGTTGTATTGCATCTTCCTCTCAACTTCGACACCTTACTGCACATCACAGCATCATCAGCAAACAACCGCAGATTGCTGCCCACCCTGCGCACTAAAACGTTTAGTGTGTACAGAACAATAGCGCTCGTATCACATTGCCCTGAGGCACTCCTGACGATACACTTGTCTCTGTTGGACATTCGCCGTCGAGGACAACATACTGGGTGCTATTACTTAGAATGTCTTAGAGCCACTCACACATCTGTGAACTTATTCCGTATGCTCGTACCTTCGTTAACTGCCCGTAGAGGGGAGCGTGTCAAACGCATTCCGGAAATCTGGAAATATGGAAAATTCCTGTTGTCCTTCATTCACCGTTCTTAGCATATCATGTGAGAAAAGAGCAAGCTGAGTTTCGCAAGAGCGATACCTTCTAATACCATGCTGATTCGTAGACATAAGCCTCTCAAGAAACTTTATTGTATTAGAACTGAAGTGCAAAGAGCAAAGGATCTCGACTTTCAGAGATAATTCTGCTTACTTTAGAAAACAAGTACCAGAGGTGACCTGAAGATGTTTCGAACTGAGAATAACCAGTGCTAGTCGAAAGACAGCGAAGTTGCAGAGAAAGCCGTTCGTATCGAAGTAAATAAATGGGCGCAAAATACACCGGAAACGAAGAAAGGACAAATAAGATCTACAGTTTATTGGGTTAAAATGACCCAAAATGAATACATGTAGTATAGTGGGCTTCTTCTTGCGATACTCGGGAACGTCCATAGCCTCTTCTAACACTACAGTAAAGGCGTAGCACCGCGGGAAGACGGACGGGCAAGCAAGACTCCTTTAGCCTTCTTGGGTTGGGCACAGCTTAGACTGGATGGGAGCAGTGCAGACTGCCCGTACTGCCGATAACGTGTGGCGGGTTGCCTGCCTGGCTAACGGGAAGGCGTGGGCAGCCTGACGGCAGAATGTGGACACCTCCGGCTGCCACCTCTAGCAGGAGGAATGTCTGCCTGCACGTCGAGTCAAACTATCCTTGTACGGCACACGTGGGTGAACCATGAATTTAGCTTCCAAAATCTTTTCTTAAGGAATTTACTTTATTTGCTAGCGATTCATAAAGAACATTCACACATTTAATCACACTAGGTGAGCGTGGAAGTAGTTGCCAGGAAGTAACTGATGGAAAATAAAATTACTTTTAACAAATGTGAATTTTATTCCTAAAAGCTTTTCAAAAACCGATTTAAAAATTACAAGCAGAAAAGCACCCTCGAAATATCAAGTTGCAATTTTATTTAGAGGCAGAAGGAACATTATTAACAGTAGGAGCCTTCGGGCTGAGAAGTTTGCCTGCTCCCTTTCAACACGGCCGCAGTCATGACCGCTCACAACAACCTCTGAAACAGTACACTGGTGCAAATCTGCAACACACCAGATTACTTTAAGCTAAAAAAAATGTTAACAACTCACACAAACACGTAAACTATGCACCCCGTAAGTGGGATGGAAATGGTACAACACTCAAACTTTTTTCCACCGAAAGTGCAATTTGTTTTTTTTTAAAGGACTCTTACGGTGGATGCGTGGTAACCTTATAACCTAAAATTACTATTTAAATAGAACCCATTAAATGCAGACTTACATAAAATGTACAACATGCTCTACATTACACATATACCGCCTCGCAAGATGATAGGCAAGATAAAAAAATGTTTCAAGAATTCGGCCTTTAAGCAAAAAATTCGTTAACACCGAATCCGACAAACATGACAGAAGCAGCTATTAACGTACTGCAGATCGACCGACAAACAGACAGACACTAACTGCCTAACAATTGCGGACGAGAGACAAACGAGCAAGCTGGGGACGAGAGACTGACCAAGAAAACAAGTACAATTTAACAAGTAAGTGAAACAACATATCTTCAATCACTTAACTTCTAATATACTGAGATTTCTGACGAAGACCTGGCGCAGCACCCCCAAAACACTCTCACGAACCGTCCGCTGCCAGCCCCTTCAACGGACGCAGGAAGGCGCGCAGATCTCCCATCTCACGGCGTCGCAGCTCGCCCCGGCCAGGCCGATGTCGTGGGTTGGACTCCTATTGGCCTCGTGTCGGCCGCGAAGCCACTACGCCTCGCTATACAGCGCGGCCACTGGACTCACGTGGCGACCTCTCATGCGCCGACGCTCCAGGCGGACAAGTCATCTTGTGCCCCGGTGCGCGACCGACCAACCGATCGATCCAACGGCCAATGTCCATTGCCTGAGCAAACTCAAGCAGACTAGCGGCCTAACACATACTAGCACTCCAGACGACCGACAGACACTAACCGCCTCACCAATGCGGACGAGAGACAGACCTAGACTAACTTGGCTGACCAACTGACCAGACTCGCCCAGACTGACAGACTGCCCTGGCTGACCGGCTGCCTCCGACTGACTTCCTCTAGCGAGTTTTCTTTATTTTTTCTTTATTGTATTTCAATTCCCCATCGGGCCGGGCTGGCAGCAGCATATGCGCTGCTCTTTAGCCGAAAGACATAGAACAAACAATAGAAGACATTTAAAAATAACAAAGGAGAGAATATGGTGAACATAGATATAAAAATGGGGAAACATCATGGAAGGCAATAGATAAAAAAACGGGGTGACTGTAAAATGGAGATAAAAAAACTGTTTAAAAGCAGCACACACAAAAAGCCACACACTGCGACTGTTAAAAGAACACAAGGGACAGTTTGACTGGAGCATAAAAGATATCGACAGATGGCGTAGCACAGAACAAACACTGACGGCGAACCTCAAGGCAGTACACGATTAAAATCACACCTCTTGACGCACAGGAGAAACAGCACTAAACACAACACTGATGTGGCACACTGACTATGATCAAAACGGAGGATCTGCCAGGCGCAAGGAGATGAGGGAGACCGAAGACGGGAGGGCCGGAGGGAGGGGGGCGGAAGGGAGGGAGGGAGGGGAAGAGAGGGGGGAGATGAGCGGGGGTCGCGCTGAAGAGGGCCAGGTAGGGAGGGATGTGGGAAGGAAAGAGGCAAGTATGGGGTGCAGGGTCTCAGGGGGGGGGGGGGAAATCCGCTCTGGGAGAAGGAGGGGAGAGGAAAAGGGGGCCCTGGGGAGGGGGGGCGGAACAAGGCCACGTTATAGTTGGAAGGAAGGGTAGATATCACGGCAAAGTTCGTCATCCAGGAGGTGGAGGCGTTTGCCCTGATGAAGGAGATGGAGGGTGTGGAGGTGGAGAGAGGGAGGGATACAGCGATAGAGGCGCGGCATCAGGCGTGGGTGGAGAGGAAGGAGGAAACCAGTGGGTGGGGGGGATCAAGCCTGCGGACAACGTAAAGGATGCGGAGATATTGGAGGAACAGGAGGAGGTGGGGGAAGGGGATCAGTTCATACAGGAGCCGTGTGGGGGAAGGAAGGCGGATGTGGAAGGCAAGGCGGAGCACATGGCGTTCAGGGATTTGGAGGACCTTGTAAAAGCGGGTGGGGGCGGAGATCCAGGTCCTCTAGCGAGCTTATCGCGCCCCTTAAATGCACGTGAAGAGGCAACTTTTCCCCTTTCCCACCAGATGGAGACACCAAAGCTGCGATTGCCACAGCGGCGCCACCATCAGAAACAGAAAGTGACTGCTTTACACTAAGCGCTGCGGCGCGCTCTTCAAAATAGCAATTTTTACCACAGTTCAGTTTGTACGTCATTTCCTGATGCACTGGGCCCACGAGAAATACGGGCCCCACAACGATTTTGGTACGTCACACAAGTCGCCTTGTCTGTCACATTTGGCGAAAGCTCGGCTCCATGCGTGCAGGGGAAATCGATACGTAATTGAAAATGTCTTAACTTTGTCGTGTGCTATCGAGAGCTTCCAAGCACATAAACGCGCAGTTTGCAATAGTTAGATACTCGCTCCCCATCGAAGACGATGATGGTGCTCTTACGTACTGTGACGTATGCGCCGCAGCCTGTCTTCGTGGTGGGCCCGAGTATGCTGCAGGCAATGTCGGGATGGTTCCTTCCTTCCCCACCCTTTCCTAATCCGATGGGACCGATGACCTCGGTATTTGATTCCCTCCTCCAAATCAAACAACCAGCCCACCTGGTCGGCCTCACTGCTGCTTTTGCTCTGCGCCAGAGTTCGTCAGTCGCGGTGGCCGGCGAGTTGCCGGTCTCTCGGAAACTTGAGACCAGGTGTTTCCAGAGGCTGAGAGATCTGGAGGAAGCACTGGAATGAGTAATAGTCGAACACCCTCTGTATCGAGGTAGGTCAAGACAGCTTGCACACCAGCAGTCTTCTGTTACCTTGTTAAAATTTAACAACATGAAGACCACGAAGCTACGGCACAACCACTGCTCGTAACAGGACATAAATGTACTATCTGTTGCCCCACTGAAGGTCTATGTGAATCAGAAGTGATATTCTTGGGTACCCATCGACACTCCATACTATCAAATTTACTTGTAAAGTAACAGTCTTAATTTCCGTGCATGTTGCATATTGTAGAGATCTGACGTGCTTATTTAGCGATTCTTTAAATTTTAAATAAGAATGAGAAAATTTGTTTATTGTTTATCGTTCTATAATTAAGAATACAAGATAAATCATTCCTTTATGGTCTGACCTCATCCTCAGTTTGACATTTCATTATTGCGAAAGGTATAAAATTCTGTCAAAAGAAAGAGGGAAGCTACTAGGCTTAAGGAAGGGAAAGCTTTTGCTTTTTTCGTACTCCTTTTGGTGACCTCCTTTTCTACAAGGGAAAAGTCGCTGTACCAAGTCCTGGTGGATAGCAGTTAGAGGTTAGAGGTGACGCTGTCGCAATTCGTTTCGGGGAACACCATTTCGTGGAAAAAAGTTTACCGCAGATAGTGTGGCCTCTGGAGATCTGCCAGACAGCAGCAATTGTCAGATGTCGTGATTTGGTGTGCTACGCAATATATTACTGTTTTCTGTTGACGTATGCAGATTTAGTAGCAGTGATTATAATAGTAGTAGTAGTAGTTTTCTTCATCCGTAGGCCTCCTTTACAACGATATTGGACATTTGGTATTACAAAATAAGAAGGACAAAAATCAATACGTCGCACGCTTACAGGTCTAATATGACGCAGATGGGACAGGTAGGCTGCTGTGGATGTATAGTAGAAAGCATCCTAGCACTTGCTTGAAGTAACTTAGGGAAACCGTGGAAAATCTAAATCAGGACGGCTGGATGAAGATTGGAGCCGCCATCCTCCTACATACAAGGCCACTCTGGAGGAATTTGTTTATTAATACTCCTGCACTGAAATTAGTGGGGGTTGCACGGCTTACCAGACTATATTGTCGTGTTACAACGGTTGCAACTCTTTACTTTAACCTAGAATACCCACGGCAAACTTTACCACTTCAATCAGAGACATTAAGAATTCGCGAAACTATTCCTGGCAACTACAAACTGTCTGCTGCACTGCCTCTGACTTTTCTTGTGAAAAGATGGCCAAAATATGCCCAGGCTTAATTCAACACATACTGCAAGCAGGTGTGTATTTCTTCAATATATTGACATTTATATCCAAATCTTCTTACTTTTAGTTCAAATACCTATTTCATTTTACTTAAAACAGTCATTGCTACGTGTAACAGCAACAACCATTATTGCCATATGTGCAGTCTGCAAAATGCTGAACAGTTCCTGGTGGAAAGAGCCATTGACTAGATGCAAGCTGACTTTATCGTTCCAATATTACACGTTCCGGACATTGCCATCATCAGGTATCTGTTGAAAACAATATATAAATACGTAGCTATATATAAAGTAAAATGAGTTACGAAACCAAAATAATCGGACATACCAAATATACTATTTTACATTTAAGTCATTAGAAGACACATACCCTGGAATATTCATGTTGCACAAAACTAATATTTTGTAGTACTAACAGTCACAAGTAGACGGATAAGAGGCTGATGGCAGCAATACTGAGATACAAATTTTCAACACCAAATGGCGTTGACGTGGTGGGAGTGGCACTGTACAGTGCCAAAGTACAAATTACATAAAATACATAAAAATATTAGAAACTAATTACAGATTATTAATAACAAAAATAGGTATGGCGTATAGACGGTAAGCGTAATACACAGTACCACGAGAAATATAATCCTTAACATATCACGATGGAACAAGGTGTCAACAAGTGTCAATGCGGCTACGTTAACCAACACACAGAAAATAATTACAGGAATTTAAAGCAATAATTATATAAGTGTTACAGATAAAAACTGTGGGCGTCGCAGCGCTATCTGGCAACGCAAATAACATACATTTATGCAAGAGAGACAAAAAAATTAAGAACAAGAATGGGAGAAAGGAAGACATATTGGCACGCTGTAATAAAATAAATGATTCTTATAAAAACATTGCCTGTTGGTTAATGTAGCTGCACTGGCGTTGTTTGATCCTACACTACTGACCATTAAAATTGCTACACCAAGAAGAAATGCAGATAATAAACGGGTATTCATTGGACAAATATATTATAATGGAACTGACATGTGATTACATTTTCACGGATTTTGGGTGCATAGATCCTGAGAAATCAGTATCCAGAACAACCACCTCTGTCCGTAATAACGGCCTTGAGACGCCTGGGCATTGAGTCAAACGCAGCTTCGATGGCGGGTACAGGTACAGCTGCCCATGCAGCTTCAACACGATACCACAGTTCATCAAGAGTAGTGACTGGCGTATTGTGACGAGGCAGTTGCTCGGCCACCATTGACCACACGTTTTCAATTGGTGAGAGATCTGGAGAATGTGCTGGCCAGGGCAGCAGGAGAAAGGCCCGTACAGGACCTGCAACATGCTGTCGTGCATTATCCTGCTGAAATGTAGGGTTTTGCAGGGATCGAATGAAGGGTAGAGCCACGGGTCGTAACACATCTGAAATGTAACGTCCACTGTTCAAAGTGCCGTCAATGCGAACAAGAGGTGACCGAGACGTCTTACCAATGGCACCCCATACCATCACGCCGCGTGATACGGCAGTATGGCGATGACGAATACACGCTTCTAATGTGCGTTCACCGCGATGTCGCCAAACGAGGATGCGACTATCATGAGGCTGTAAATAGAACCTGATCTGAAAAAATGACGTTTTGCCATTCGTGCAGCCAGGATCGTCGTTGAGTACACTATCGAAGGCGCCCCTGTCTGTGATGCAGCGTCAAGGGTAACAGCAGCCATGGTCTCCGAGCTGATAGTCCATGCTGCTGCAAACGTCGTCGAACTGTTCGGGCAGATTGTTGTCGTCTTGCAAACGTCCCCATCTGTTGACTCAGGTATCGAGACGTGGCTGCACGATCCGTTACAGCCGTGCGGATAAGATGCCTGTCATCTCGACTGCTAGTGATACGTGGCCGTTTGGATCCAGCAGTGCGTGCCGTATTACCCTCCTGAACCCACCGATTCCATATTCTGCTAACAGTCATTGGATCTCGACCAAGGCGAGCAGCAATGTCGCGATACGATAAACCGCAATCGCGATAGGCTACAATCCGACCTTTATCAAAGTCGGAAACGTGATGGTACGCATTTCTCCCCCTTACACGAGACAACAACGTTTCACCAGGCAATGCCGATCAACTGCTTTTTGTGTATGAGAAATCGGTTGAAAACTTTCCTCATGTCAGCACGTTGTAAGTGACGCCACCGGCGCCAACCTCTGAAACGCTAATCGTTTGCATATCACAGCATCTTCTTCCTGTCGGCTAAATTTCGCGTCTGTAGCGCGTCATCTTCGTGGTATAGCAATTTTAATGGCCAGTAGTGTACGTTCTATTCGGAGTGTGTTCCAAATTGTATTTTTCGTGTTCCTTTGTGTTACAGGTCCTGTCTGTATGCCATATCTATTTTTGTTATTGATTGTTTATTATTATATCCCATCATTTTTGTGAATCGTATGTTGTTTATACTTTGGCGCTATATAGCGCCACTCTTGCCATATCACCGCCATCTGGTGCTGTATCTTAGGATAGAAACCATCAACCATTTATCAGTAGTTGCCTAGAAGGTAATGCACCGCATGTTTTTTCTTCAACAATTCTTTATCGAACATAATGACAATCACACAAACGAAAGAATGGTGTTTTATCTACACACCCTATTTTTCCATGTAATGTCCATCCCGATATATGGCCTTCCTCCAGCGAGAAACAAGGGCGTATATGCCTTGTCCTTGTCCTGGTGGCGGAGCCAGTGCTTCACTGTGTGAATCATCTCCTCGTCGTCCTCAAAATGTCTTCAACGAATGGCATCCTTTAATGGCGGATGGCAACATCAGCTTGCGGCAACATGTCAGGTGTGACAGCCGTGGATGCTCTCACAGAGCGCTGCAAATTGTGGAGCTCCGCCGAACCGCCTTCCGATGACCTCGCCCTCCGTGTCCAGCGACTAACTGTACTTCTGTCGACAGCTGATGCTCCATAGGCTTTGCACAAGCGGTTGTGAGTAATCGCTAAACTTTCTTTCCCTGCGGTTAGAAATTCAATGACGGCACCGTACATGTAACGTACATCACCTACAAACGCCATTTTGAAACTGTACTGCAGCTAGGCTGCCAGTCTTCAGATAATACAGACGTAACGTTTCCCATTCGCAGCGCTATTTGCGTCTGAGAAAAAATATGCGGTGTATTATTTTCTGGGTAACCCTCGTACTACGAATGTAACTTTTATAACTATGTGCAAAAAGATATTCCAGGTTACGTGTTTTATGATGACTTGTAATATATTTTTGTCCTCGTCTTGTAACTCATATTTTGTTTTGTATATAGCTACGTAGTTTTGTGTTGTTACCTGCAAATATCTGACGATGGAAATGTTCAAAACGCGCAATTCTGGAGCAATACAGTGAGCTTGCATCCAATCAATGACTTTTTCCTCGGCGACCATTCTGCAGACTGCACGTACTTTCCAACATGGTCGCACATCCCTTTCGTGAACTCATTTCGCAACAGTGTAAATAACTGAAATGTTATTGTTCAGTTTTATGAGACACTGTATTATACATTTTCCGTAGGTCGCTTTGTTGTAACATTTGAGTAAAATTTGTTTGCATTTAATGCGTCTGCGTAACATCCCTTACTTAAATTGAAAGACGTCGGTTTTTAAAGAATGCTTGCATAAGTTAATAACAGTATAATCAGATTGCATAATTTCATGACGTAAACGAAATGAGAGAATTCCACTAATGGCCATTAAAACTGCTACAGCACGAAGATGATGTGCTACAGACGCAAAATTTAACCGACAAGAAGAAGATGCTGTGATATGCAAATGATTAGCTTTTCAGAGCATTCACACAAGGTTGGCGCCGGTGGCGACATCTACAACCTGCTGACATGAGGAAAGTTTCCAACCGATTTCTCATAAACAAACAGCAGTTGACCGGCGTTCCCTGGTGAAACGTTGTTGTGATACCTCGTGTAATGAGGAGAAATGCGTACCATCACGTTTCCGACTTTGATAAAGGTCGGATTGTAGCCTATCGCGATTGCGGTTTATCGTATCTCGACATTGCTGCTCGCGTTGGTCGAGATCCAATGACTCTTAGGAGAATATGGAACGGTGGGTTCAGGAGGGTAATACGGAACGCCGTGCTGGATCCCAACGGCCTCGTATCACTAGCAGTCGAGATGACAGACATCTTATCCGCATGGCTCTAACGGATCGTGCAGCCACGTCTCGATCCCTGAGTTAACAGATGGGGACGTTTGCAAGACAACTATCATCTGCCCGAACAGTTCGACGACGTTAGCAGCAGCACGGACTATCAGCTCAGAGACCATGGCTGCGGTTACCCTTGACGCTGCATCACAGACAGGAGCGCCTGCGATGGTGTACTCAACGACGAACCTAGATGGACGAATGGCAAAACGTTACATTTCAGATGTGTTACGACCCGTAGCTCTACTCTTCATTCGGTCCCTGGAAACCCTACACTTCAGCAGGATAACGCACGACCGCATGTTGCAGGTCCTGTACGGCTCTTTCTGGATACAGAAAATGTTCGACTGCTGCCCTGGCTAGCACATTCTACAGATCACTCACCAATTGAAAACGTCTGGTCAATGGTGGCCGAGCAACTGTCTCGTCACAATACGCCAGTCACTACTTTTGATGAACTGTGGTATCGTGTTGAAGCTGCATGGGCAGCTGTACCTGTACACGCCATCCAAGCTCTGTTTGACTGAATGCCCAGGCGTATCACGGCCGTTATTACGGCCAGAGGTACAATTTTTCTCAGGATCTATGCCCCCAAATTGAGTGAAAATGTAATCACATGTCAGTTTAGTATAATATATTTGTCCAATGAATACCCGTTTATCATCTGCATTTCTTCTTGGTGTAGCAATTTTAATGGCCAGCAGTGTACCTGTAGTTGAACTGTATGTGAAAAATACGTATAACTTCGTTATTTGCTGCAGCTGTGGAGTGGGAATTTTAATTTCCTGCGGTACAGTTTCTGGTTCTGGATTTGTTACTTGTGTGGCCCATCTCACCGGCCTCATATGAGTCAGAGTGGAACTCGAAGACTGACAATATGACTCCGACTCTCTGCGACTGGTGCACGAACCCTGTCGTGCCGAAAGCAAGCAGCGGTAAGTTGATGTTCCCCTTTTCCGCAGAGGGAAGCCACCTTGCAAGGAATGCGTTCCCATCCATCGGGTCTCTGCGTGGTGATTCCCTCGTTGTTTACTGTGCTCTGACGATTATCTGCTTGTGAACATTCCTTGTGATTCAACGAGTAAATCGCCGACGACCACAGCTGAGGGTTCAGATCGGCATGCCGTGCGAGAGGCCATGATTAGACTCCGGGCGGTTTGGAGATTCTCCCCGTTCGGGACCTGTCCGTTGTGTTGTCCGTAACATCATTTCATCCACGTCGACACGCAAGTCGCCGCGGTAGTGGATGGAAGCCCGCGCTGAGTACCTCCACTGTACAGACTCTTTTATTCGCGGACGTGATTTATTATCCTTCAACAAAAACTGTTTTGTATTGAATACGCGCCCATATGGTCCGCAAACGTCTGACGAAAAATTATAACTAGGTTATTGGACGTACCTTAATGACTGACATTTTGCACCTGTTCGCAACACAAGATTCAAGCAGGTTCCTTTTTTTTAAATTTTCTATGGAGCTTGTTTCATGACCCGCCTACCTGCTGGAACGTCGAAGCTATGATATGCTAATGCCTACTTTGAACGAACTACAAACGGAATCTCAATTAAAATTTCGGGAAGACACGTTTGGATGTTCGACCATCCGAAGGGGCTAGTGAATTCTGGAACATAAAAAATATAATAAAAACTAGAAAAGCCTCTACACGACTCCTTTCATTTTCATGGCTCCCCTGTGTTTTCTCTTCACCTACTTTCTTTCTTTCCTACCCGTCATTTAGTCTTTTTTTCCCCAGTTCCTATTCCTGTCAAAATAATGTGGTTTGGAGGCTTGATACTAGGTTAGTGTCTGCAGAGTCAGGGTTCAACTTCCACTTCAGGCAGAAGTCTTGAATAGACACTAAAAAATGTGAGCGCGTGGTCTCATAAGGTGGAGGACTAATAATAAAAAAAAGGTGGCGTCAGCTAGAGAGACTTGTTCCCTAGCCAAACGCACATTTCATTTCAATTCGTGTATTTTCTTAAACGCTATCACCACCAGAATCCAAAGTAGTGTTCGCTGAATTGACGGCGGATCGCTCCAGTTCTTTTCATTTACTTTCGTATCTTTTTGTGAAGCAAAGTTAGAGAAGAGTGGGGTTTATTCTCGTGTCTAGAAGAGCTGGAAAGGAGCCGAGGAACGATGTGAGGCAGAGCCGTGTTAAGCTGGCAGAGTTGGCTGCTGAACGCCTAATGCCGAGGGGAAGTCAGAGTTAATCTGCACGTCTGCTACAGTTGCTGCTGCCAGAGAACTTGTGTCAGTCTGCCACGTCTACACACCAGTCAGTGTATGACTGCCTTCTTCAGCATCACACTACGAGGCTTGTCATTGGTCAGTTAGTTAATTCGTAATACGCCGAACCAGTGTAACTAGCCAATTTACAGGCTAGTAACTTAATTTCTATTATATGTGACCGAATGTTGACTGTCTACAGTGTGATTTACGTTATCAGAATAACAAATATCGTTCTATAAGTTTTTCATACTTTTGCACTAAATAATTCCTCTATGGAACTGAAGAACTTAACAATAAGGAACTTTTCTACCCTTCTTTAAAATATATATGTCACAGTTATCTGGTAAGTCATCAAAGATATTGGTAGCACAATTATTCACCTGTTTCGAGTTAAAAACCTACTTTATGAAGAGAATGAAGGAGAATTCCTTATCTAGTTTTGTAGTTACAGATGTCACTATGCCTTTTGAACTATAACAGATTATTTACTACTAATCTCATGAGAGAAACTGTGAGTTAGGTCGATGTAATTGAAATACGCTCTTTCAACAGTTTCCTACCGGTTCATTGTGGATAAAAGCGACGTTGCACGCGTTTGAATAACTAAAACATTCTTTCAGAAATCCGAATTACTGCAGGATGTAATTTAATGAGATATTACTCAATACAAATAGACAAAGCATGTTGACCTATGGTCCACAATCGATTCTTTTGCAATCGCGCACAATACAAAAGAGACTGAACTGAGTTTAGCATGCTCTAAAGCATGTTTCTTCCGGTACAAGAATATACACAAAAATATTTAGGGAATACGAGTTTATTAACATTTGAATGTTCTTTAAATCTGCCTTTTGTGTAATAGCATTCCATTTGCAGAGGTCAATAAGTTTCGTTCTTTAACTAAGAAAGAGGGAAGAGAGAGAGAGAGAGAGAGAGAGAGAGAGAGAGAGTTCATTTGTTCAAAAATAAAAAAGTTATTCAAATTTCTTGGGATGTTAAGACTGTGTGCTTCACCAGGATTCGAATCTTGAACTTTTCCTTTCCTGCAAATTGCCTGTCTGCAAAATGCACAGTTCAGGTTTCGGGATGTAGTCTAGTACACACTTTTAATCCGGCAAGAGCTTTCATAAGACCGCACACTCCTCTGCAGAGAGAAAAATTCAATCTGACGCTAAATAATTTTTCTGAACACATCATTTGCATATTTCCTTTGCTGCTGTGTGTCTGTTAGGTTTGACTAGAATACTTGTCTCATCGGCAAAAAGAAATACTTGGGCTTCATGTGCATTAAAGTCCTTTATATAAGTGAGGAACACCAGTGGATCTAATATTTAGCCGTGTGAAATTAACGAAGTTTTTCTCCCACGTCAAAAAATATATCTGCTTGTGTTCCACTATGGATTACTGTTATGTAATACATTTTACTTCTGTTTTGTCATGTATGATCTGGCGCATTTATTGCACATACTGGATTCAGCCGTCAGTGTGTCCAAAGATTTTTCTCTGTCAATTATCGCTTACTTCTAGTGTGACAAAGACTTCTATATGTGAAAAATAACAGATTTCCCCGTGGTTCTGAACCCATTTTGAAGTATGGGTCCCTTTAAACGGCTGGTTAATTCAGTTCAAAGGTCAGATGAAGATAACGATCTAATTGATCGTACATCTTGGCTTACTAATTCATGGAAGAAAGTGCCACACAGAAAATGAAGGCGTTTTCTCTGCATGACAGAACCATATACCTTCAGTTAATGCTTCAAAACAGCGTGTAGTATGCACAGAAAATTATTCCCGGCATTTGAGTAACTTTTTGGTCCGAAACTAGTCGACAGATAAATAAACTGTCCATTCGATGGTACCGACTACCCTGAACTGTTTTATTCACTCACTGTAATAGTATGTTACCAGATGTAGACAGTTATCGCAGTTTTAAACGTAATACAATTATTATATCCTGAATAAAATTAACATGAAATAAAGTTAAATCTATAAGATTTGTAAAATCATGAAACGTTTCGCTCGAAACGCCGAATATAAATTATGAACATGAACATGTCCAGTTTGTGGACGGCACTTAAGAGGCTGTTAATGCCTTGCACAAAATAGTTATTTCTCTACATGTTGTGTCGCAGGGTTTCAGTGAGAGTGGTGTTTGGCTGGAGGCTGTCCCAGCGTGGGCTTTTAACCAAGACAGACATATTAAATAACAATTTATAGTGGCAGAGGGCATGTTCAAACAATGAAGACAAAACCCTGTGCTCAGTCTTCTAAAATCGTTAGCGACAGGTGAACAACGATGTGACGACCAAAAAATTATTACTTCCCCATAAATACGAATAATATGATTCATAATGTAAGATAAAAACATACACCTGAGACTCAACCTAAGATTCAAGTATGCATATTACATGAAATTACATCGCCCTCTAACAGCTTTGGGGCATGGGATGATAATTTTGACAAGCACACTAGGCCGCTAGAGCTTCAGCAATAGCCAACTATCGCCCACATATCAGCCATGACCCAGACAGACAATACATATACATAACACAACCTACACTGACACATAAAAGCTACAGTACAGTTCGCTAAAATGATGCATGCACAGTCAACAGAATCACAAGGTTTCTCACTAAGACAGTAGTGCGATAAAGAGAGTTCTGCACCTCGTTTGATATCAAATTGATATGAAATTAATTATGCAAATTAATATATCAATTAATTACCTCACCCCCTGAGGACGTGATGGGTTTTCCCAAGCTTGCACGTGAGTCCCCCTCAGGGGACGAGTAATATGATTTATAATGTAAGATAAAAACATACACCTGAGACTCAACCTAAGATTCATGTATGCATATTACATGAAATTACTTCGCTCTCTAACAGCTTTGGGGCATGGGATGATAATTTTGACAAGCACACTAGGCCGCTAGAGCTTCAGCCATAGCCAATTATCACCCACATATAAGCCATGACCCAGACAGACAATACATATACATAACACAACCTACACTGACACATAAAAGCTACAGTACAGTCCGCTAAAATGATGCATGCACAGTCAACAGAATCACAAGGTTTCTCACTAAGACAGTAGTGCGATAAAGAGAGTTCTGCACCTCGTTTGATATCAAATTGATATGAAATTAATTATGCAAATTAATGTATCAATTAATTACCTTACCCCTGATGACGTGATGGGTTTTCCCCAGCTTGCACGTGAGTCCCCCTCAGAGGGCGCCCCCTTCGCCGCCCCCCCCCCCCCCCCCCCATATACCTGAAAATCTGAAAATGGTGGGAAAATCGAAAAATGGCGACAAATTCAAATTTGTTTGTGTAAATTTCAAATTTTGTGTGTGTTCACATTGAGGTTCGGAGACCAGTTGGCTTAGTTCACAACACCATCAGCAGAGGGTGCTGTTGGCCCTCCTCCATTCTCCTCTCGCCTCACCTCCACCTAGCCACCCATGACGTAATCCAAGATGACAGTCCAGAAAAAAGGGTATGAACCGATAGGGAAGCTGAACCCTGCCAAGCGATAGTCTTCGGCCAATAGGATAGCAGTATCTGGAGATATAAGGTGGTCTCAGCAATTCCACAGCCTCAGTTTCACTCAGTAAGTCAGCAGCAGCAGCAGAAGAAGAACCATGAAGTGTCAGCAGCAGCATTCAACATCCAGCAGAGCCCTACAGAACAGGAAGAAGTGGAAAAGTAAGTATCGCATGTTACATCTTTGTATGGTGTTAGCATTATTATTGATGACCTCTGAACTTACAGCAGCAAAAACCTTCAGTGTGCCCAAACCTGTAGCGACCACATGGGATAGTATAGAACACATTGTCCACATGATGGAGCAGGACAAGGCGCTCTTATTGTTGGTCCCACTCATCGATTTTGCTGATGAGGATGTCCTGCCTGTTCCCAACGCCTTGAATGCTGCTGCTGGCTCTAAACAGCATTACTGGTCACTGACATATGACCAACCCGCCGGGACATCCCTGTGGTAGTGCAGGATCAGAGTGCAGATACTGTGAATGAGAACGTTCCCCATATGGCCTATTTACTGGAGTAGGACAAGGAGCTGTTATTGTCTGTCCCTCACATCGATTTGTGATGGGGATGCCCAGTCCGTTTCCAATATTATAAGCGCTGCTGGTGGTCGTAAACAAAAACAAGATGGAGGACAGTACTGATCACCGATATACAACCTATCCCACCAGAACATCCCTGTGGTAGTGTATGGGATAAAATGCAGATGTTGTGGATAAGAAGGTACGAAATGTGGTCACGCTTTTCAGTTCTACATACAATTTAACACATAGTGGAACAAAATGTGTAAATGTGGGTATAGAAGCACAGCATGACTGGGGCTTGCATGTGAGGGTAGAAATTGAAAATGCATTGAAGGGGGTCAAAGTCCTGAAAATGCATTGAAGGGGGTCAAAGTCCTATTTCTAAGTTCGACTGGGATGAAATATGCTATGTGGAGGATGCATCAATCCGCAGATGACCACAGAGTATTATTCAACTCATACCCCTTGGACATTTGCCTTATTGGTGTGACACTATCTATTACAACATCGTATGATGCCTCTGGACTATGTGTGAAATTGGGTGACAAATGTGTATCTACAGCACACCACATTTATGAACTTATAGAATGTGGATAGTGTTCTATGTCTTGCACTGGAGAGAGTGAGTCGATTGTTGTCAAGCATGGACTCTGGATACAGTGATGATGTGAACTTTCTACATGTGCATGGTGTACATGTCGATGATTTGGAACAGTACCTTTTTTCTGCATCAATGCCAAGTGGAAAGAGAAACACGTTAAATGTAAATCTGATAAACCAGAGTTTGAGGGAGATATCTATGGAATGTATTGCATATGAAAAAGCTTATTTGGGAATTATAGCACAGGTCCAAGGAAGATAAAGGAAGAGACTGATGGTTACTTTGAAATAGTGCATCCACTGTATGATTTTTAAATAAATAGTGTGTATATATTATCTCAAACTGTGTTTGTGTTTTATTTCATACGAATTAATAGAAACTACAGTGATTCATGGTCATCTTAAGATCAGAGAGACTGAAAAGCAGAAAAAGAAAATTCTGGGGAAAATATATGGACCAGTGTTTTGGGAAGGAATTTGGATGAAGAGGACAACTAGAGAGATTTAAAAAATCATAGAAACAATAACAGACATTACTAGAAAGAGAAGGATGAAATTTTACGGACATATCAACTGGATGAATAAAAGCAGGCTCACAAGACAAATCTTTGAAATAGTAAGCAAGAGCAAAAACAAGACAAAGTGGATCACTGAAACAGAAGAAGATATTAAAGAACTGGGGATCACACAACACAACATAAACAATAGAGAACAGTTTAGAAATATCATACAGAAACACACACTTAAAGAAGAACATACGGAGAACAGACCGGGAAAAGATGGTATATATATATATATATATATATATATATATATATATATATATATAGATATATATGAATTCTCTGTGTAGCCATTGTAGCTCAGTTGGTTATGTTGGTTAGTGACAGAGCTATAGTGGCTACACATAATGTTACTGTTCTTACAAGTGTGTATGTGTCATTCTAGATATCCGCACTACTTGTTGGTACTTGACATGATCGGTATCATGGTAGGGTGAGTAAAACACACAAGGACTGTTGTAAGTGGCTGCTCCTGTGAAGCTGTAAAAGAAGACTCAAAACAGAAGAAGAATTGAATACTATATTTCCCGTGTATTTTCAAAAACACTGTTTCAACCCAAGTATAGGTTATTGCAAGAGATATTAAGCGGTGTAAAAGGCGTTACATACACGACATTCAGTAAAAGCAGTGATATCTCCCCAGCTGATGTATTTTATCCAAGTCAAACACGCTCCAGAATGCAAAACAGTTGGTTATGGTAATGAAAACCACTGTACAATGGACAAACTCACGCGTGTACATCTCTCAGTCCGAGAGAATGGGTGTACATAGACAGAAAATTCGCTTGTAGATGTAAGCGAAAATTCAGTTTATCGTGCATAAAGGGACATAGAGACGTATTATCAAGCTCTTCTGAGAATTATTAGCGCATTAAATAAGTAAGTTAATGAAATACGTAAAAAAGTAACAGACTTAACTGAAAATGTTGAGGCTATTGAGGAAAAAAGGATGTAGCTGCCGTTGTTATTGAGAAGGGAGAGCAGCCACATAATAAGAGGAATAAGAGCGAATATAAAAAGACTGATGCTGCAGAGAAGTCTGATTAGTATACATTGAGATTTCGATGAAACAGAAAGTCATTCAGGCGCGGAAAGCTGTTGGAGAGAAATCACGGTTGGATTGACAGCACACACTAAGAGATACCTTTAAGCCGGTTACTGAATCGGTCATGCAGCTCTCAGAAAAAACAAATCCAAACGATAAAGATGGTGTCGCCATTATCCGTCAGGCTCCTGGCCATACACAGAACAATCGGCGTCAGCGGGGGAAGACAGCACATGCTGGGCATGCAGGCTGTAAATGTCATAGATGGTACAGTTTCAGAGAAAACCTGGCTTAATGAACCTTGTTTTCCTAACACCCGTAAAAAACCTATAAATTATTCAGCTATAAATTGGGAAATGTACCATGAAATACTGCATTTTACCGATGAACATAACATGGCAAAAGCCAGAGCAACAAGAAATAAAAAACCGTTTTAAAACCATTACTCGATGATGAAAACAACAGCAGCAGCGGTGATGGTATTGACATTAAGCATAAAGGAGTGAATAATCGAATCCCACAATATGTTTTATGACGTCCCCAACGAGCTAATAGATAGACTACGTCTGCTCATGGCACCAACTGCTGCAGGTAACACAGTTCATTCGAATGAGGTTGTTTTAACAATCTCCGAGTTCAGACACAAAATTTGTTATTTTCGTACACAATCTATAGCAGCAGCATGGAGGTCGTCTAAGTATTTGATAAACGCTTTTGATAGAAACATTTACTTCCCGCCGAACTGCAATATTCAAAATGTGAAGTCCTCCAATGATAATCCAATCATGCCAGATCTTCAGAGCACCAAAAATATTAGAAGTTGTGTTGTGTAACATACATGCCCCCTAGCACACATCAAGAGGACAAGAAGACTCCTCCCTCCCTGATGTAGCTGGAGGACGGTGCCCAGGGTATCGTGAACTGCTTTATGAGCTGCGTACAACTGCTGCGGGGACTGAAGCGCACTAACGGAACAGACGAGGAGTTTAGCAAGCATGGCACGCCTCATGTGCTCCAGCGCCCTCAAGATCGCGTATAGTTCAGCATCAAATACAATGAACTCAGGAGGCAACACAATCTTGAGGACACACTCAGCTAAAACAGCAGACATACGAACAGAGTCTCCCTGTTTACACCCATCTGTGAAGACAGTTAAATACTTGTAGTGCTCATTTGGAATGCCGTAACATATTACATTAAAATCTGAAGCAGGAGTGCAATCTCTCCTATGCTGCACTAAATCTAAAATTACTCTGGGCCTCTACAGTAGTCAGAGTGGCAGTCGATTAAAACTCCAGATTTGAGCCTGTACGTGCTCCACACCAAGGTACTCCAGCACAAATTTTGCACGGACCCTCAATGCCCTTGTTACCCATGGACGATTCGTAAAGAGGCATTGCATATCTGGACGAGTAGTAATATGGTATACTGGGGAAGTGGGAGTGGGCTGGTCATCTAAACGCCACTGGAGAGCCTGATCCCTTCATGACGTACAGCGGCGCTGACCCATACGCTGTGCACTCATAAAGAAAAAAAATGACATGTTGGTGTGGCATTGAAGGATGGGAGGCCCCATCGTCAGAAGTTCAGCGGCCAGATTGCGAGTCTTATTTCACGTGACGCCACACTGGGCGACTTGCGCGTCGGTGGTAACGAAAGTATGATGAGGACAACACAACACACAGTCCGTAAGCGGAGATGATCTCCCTCTGGCCAGGAATTGAACCCAGGCCCACTGCACTGGGGGCAAACATGTTACCGCTGAGCTAAACAGGGGGACTGTGCACCCACAGTCCAGTCACGATCGAACGAAAGCCCTGTGAAACTGGAGCAGACGCGCCCAGTCCTCTGCCCAAGACCAGTGGCTAAGACACTTCAGAATTTTCAGTGCCTTCTGGGTCCTTGTCTTCAGGTCCCTCAGGTGTAGTAACTACGACAACTTTCAGTCAAAATCGAGACTCAAAAACTGCACAGAATGGTGCTCCACACATGCAGCTGAGGTAAATTAAAAATACGACGTGAACGATTAAAATAGACACACACACACACATTTCTCCAGAGCAAACGTAAAACCAGTCTTTGCACCCCACCCCTCCAGCATCTTCAGTGTAAGTTGCAACTGACGAATTGTTGTTCCAATACTGGAGGAAGACAGAAAACTGAAAAATCTTCCACAAAAAAGGAACATTGTACAAGACTCCTTAGCGTAGATGTATTGCTGTTTATGGCTGTGGCAAAAAGGGTAACACTTAAAACTAAAAACACTGCCCTGAGGAACGCCATTCTCCCGCTCGAAACTATTCGACAGCACGTCAGCAACTCGGTACCGAAAAGAACGTTTTGATAAAAAGGACAAAATAAAGATGGGGAGATGACCATGGAAGGCCCTGTGGTAGAGCTTCCCTGAAACAAGGCGTCTGCTAGTAGTACTGTACGCCTTACTGATATCAAAAATTATATCTGCACAATGCTATTCATGGAGGAAAGCCTAATGAACAGACGCCTCTAGCAAGGTCAAGTTGTCGACAGTGGATCGAAACTTACTGCCTCCACACTCAGAGCGATTTGGAAGTGCTTTGTCTCCAGCATAGAGACCAGACGACAGTTGACCATTCGCTCCAAGGTCTTTCCTACACAGCTCGTTAAGGCGATGCTCTGGTAATTGCTGGCACATTTTAGGTCCTTTACCGATTTGAGAAGATTGATCAAAATTACCCCCTCCATCAGTCAGGAAAGTAAGAGGAGTTCCTTGTACACTAGTTTCAAGTTCAGCAGCACGCTGTATCGCATTTGGTCGTAACTGGGCACAGCATGACAGCGCCAAATACAGTTCCCACATTTAGAATGAGGTATAGGACTCCGAATTGTTAGATCTGAAGTGCAACTCGTCCCTTTCCATAGTGACACGATAACGATAGAACGTTGTATCCCGGCTAGCAGTGACAGTAGCCAGCGCAAAATGTCTTACCATTGTGTGTGAAAGGTATCCAGGTGTTGTTTGGAGACACTCCTGATCTGACAGTGCTTCTATAGGTAACCGACGGCCTCTGCCGGAAATCCTTCTGTAATAGAACATGTGGAACGGTTGGAACACTTGCTACGATCTTTTCTTGATTTCATTAATGATACATCGAGCCGTTGCTAATAGGAAGAATTGAAGGTTTTCCACGCTTGGACGGCTCATAATCTGGCACAGAGCTGTTCACCTGACCCGAATGACACATTCCACAACGTAAAGGTAGCCTCCTAGGATGATGACAGGACTTTGGGATGGAGCGGTCAGCGGAATGGTGGATTACTAGTGTGATGGGGTCCACCCACTCCTGGATGCTGCAACAGCACTCAAACACAGCCAGCTGGCCAAACAGTGCCCAATTGGGTGAGCTAATCATCTGTCGTGGCTGTGTCTTTCCAGGGAGAGCTTCATCCAGTAGGTGGGAAGTCTGCAAGGGCTGGAGAGCAGAAAGAGGGGTCGATGACTGAGAATGATACAGTAGCAGCACAGAAATGAGCGGGAGTGCCTATGTTGAGGATGCAGAGCTCAGGAGAAGTGATGAGGCTCTCCTACCAAGCCAGTCGTTGTGGCCGAGTGGTTCTAGGCGCTACAGTCTGGAACCGCGCGAATGCTACAGTCACAGGTTAGAATTCTGCCTCGGTCATGGAAGTGTGTGATGTCTTTAGGTTAGTTACGTTTAAGTAGTTCTAAGTTCTAGGGGACTGATGACCTCAGATGTTAAGTCCCATAGTGCTCAGAGCCATTTGCACCATTTGAACCTCTCCTAGAAAAGGTCTACCCTACAATATATGATAGACATTGAAATCTCCCTGTAGGAGAAATGGTCGTTGGAGTTGTTCTATAAGATCTATTAGAGCCTCAGAGTCAGTCGCACCATACATAGGTAAAGATAGTGAGCAACCAGTTGTCCCCGGACATACGAGAGCTTCAGCTGCGATCGCTTGCAGGTCAATAGTTAGGGGAAGAGCTGAAGAGTAGTGCACGTTGTTGACAAAGAGTGGGAACCCTTCCTTGCCGCTTTCTCCAGTCAGGTCGTCCATGCAATAGAGTTTATTGTCCCCTAGGACACTGGCATCAGACGCTTTAAATGCGTTTCCAGCAAACACAGGCTAGCAGTTTCAGTTCCTCTGCATGTGTCCTGAACCCATTTTTTGTTCCGCTGCAGTATGTAATTCATTTTAACGGCGAGGTTTTACTCTGCCTTTCCCCTTATCGTTCTTCCACGGTGGCGAGACCTCAACGAAGGGCATGTCACTTGAGGCACCCACTCGTCCCTCAGGCGAACGTTGACGACCGTACTGGCGATGTATGACCATCGTCAGGTCCATCAGACAGCAACAAGGACGCATGGTCCAGTCGCTTCTAAGTGGATGTCCTTCTCCATTTGTCCTTGGTCCCGAGTTTGGATTTTGGGGACGGTGGCAAGACTGATGTAACAGAAGCACTTTGCTGGATCTCTTCCGATGATTGCTCAGTGGGTTTTCTATCTATGCTGACATTATTTTCGGCAACTTTCAACGCTTGAGCGGTAGCATGACAGGGATACGGGACCAGCAGCGCAGGCTGGCAACTGCATTTGCAGGGCAGGTGCCGGTAGATGTGCCCAGCTCGTCAGTCATAGACTGGGTGCTAACGCTGACCTTCTGGACAGGGTGCTTCAGCGCCGACGCCAAAGACTTGACAAAACTTGGTGGCTGAGTGGCCTAAATTCCTCTTTGACGTTAGAGTACAAGACACATTGGGTGACTTTAATTTCCTGAATCTTCTTCAAATCTGCGAAGACAGAGCAGTGCATGCTCCAAACTGGATGTGCCTGGGAGCAGTTAACACACTTGGCTGGCGCAGTACTTCGAAAACGTTATTCGTGTCCTGCGCTGCCACATCGTCCACATGTAGCCTGACTATTACAACCCGTATTTGTGCGGATGAAGAGTTGGCACTTGAAACAATGCATCAGACCTGGGACATAAACTCTAACCATAAGGTGGAAAAAACCTGTTGCGTCATACTGAGGCAGCTTCGGCAGCTTGATTATCAGAACAAATGTTACTGTCTTTTGAAGCTCACATCCAACCCTTTTCAGACACATTCACACTTTGACACTCTGGTGCTTTTATATTTATATCCACGATGTACGGACATTTTACATCTTTAACACAGTTTACCTCAGTTTCCAAGTAGACTGGGATTCAACAGCTTCTGTACTTGAGCTTCCTGCAGAAGAGTGCCATTAAGCAGCCTCTTGGTCGATATAACTTGCCCTCCAACTCACTCAAGAGCTTCATGGATATAAAACGATGACAATTTCGCAAAAGAGCCATCCACGTGATATATAACAAAAACGTTATCTGCCACAGAAGATGGCCCGTTATGATGCTCTGTTGTTGACAATCAGCGATGACCTAGGCCGACTAGCCACATGAGCCCTCTTATGATTTAATACTGCCAAGTGGTCCACCTGAACCACTGGGAGTTGAAACATGTGTTTTAAATTTCACGGGAAGCAAGTCCCCTAGACAGAGGTCCGTTTGCCTGGGAAACCCTTGTACAACCGTTCAGCAGTTTCTCCAGGCGTAGACCCCGCTAGTGACTATTCCTACTCAACAGCCATGCACCTCATCGTTGCGCAGCACATCTTTAGGGCCATTTTTACCATCCTCTCCTTTCCCGGTGGTAGATGACGTTCCACCACCGCACCGCACGATGGGCGCCGAAGAGTGATCAGAACTTACGGTGACACAGGACTGGTAGGACTTACACCACCCCCAGCTCAGGAACCCTGGGATCGCCAGGCCCAGACCCAGCAAACGAATGCTGATACCCTGAGGTATGGCTCAGAAGTATCATGAAGGGCGTCAATAACAGTATGCAAAAAAACAATAATTCGTGTGTTTACTACAATACATGAAACCTGGATTTTTTATTCTTAGGCTGGCGACATAGTCCCAGAACCATGAGGGAGAGAGGGCCAGTTGATAAAACTTAAGGAGTGCAAAATATTTATGTTCAGTCCTGTCGACAGTTTTACATGACATTGCACAAAATAGCAGAAACGGACTGACTATCAATTATTTTAAGTAAACTGCAAATAAAACTTTTCCTGCAGCGTCCTGCATCGCGATATGTAGTAGAAGTTGTAAGCGTATTGTCATATCGCTGGCTGAGTTGTGCAGTATCTTTGCGGGCAGCTGAGTCTGTGGAGTGGAGCGCGGGACACGGAACTGATATGTTGTGTGCAGCTCTGCATGTAAGAGGCATTGTTAGCATGGAAGTTGAAGTGTTGCTACGAGTGTTATTACAGTAAAGTGATAAATAAGTAAATGATTCAGAGGAAAGTGAGTCAAGAAGTAATTTAAAAATGTGCAGTGCTGCTGATATCGTATTTGTGTATCCTCTCGTTGCGTGTCGTTCCGTACAGTATCAATCATCCGCGCCGTGTTCGGTCTCCCAGAATGAACTTTTTTTAGAAAAGAGAGCATTTAAGTGCCGGTGTCTTGTAGCGAGTATGAAAACGCGCGTTCGATCATCGCGTTCCGCATCATCAACTATCAGCCGCGCCACGACGGTTATGCGCACGCTCGTACAACTGAAGAACTGTGAACTGTAAATTTAACCTTGTGAACAGTGATAAAATATATTACTAGTGTCAAAGAGGACTGGTACCAAATATCTGTGTATGCGTGACGAGCGTAAGAACTTTCGTGCGACCATTCGGCTTCCGCATCATCAACAATCATCCTCGCCGTGTTCGGTACGCATACGCTCGTCCAAGTGGACACATAATCATCAAGACTGTCAGTTGGGATAAACATTTACGACTTATAGTGTAAACAGTGCAACCTGCGATTTTCCTATAATCGTGTCAGAATATAGTTGTTCATACCAGACGTAGAATAGTGTTGTGTTTGACGTTGAGTGTCTCCCCTAACTCGCTTGCATATTTCGATAGATAATTCCAGGCAAGCCAGCAGCAGTATGGAGCAGAACAGTACGACCGCCGCGGGATTATCAGGTACGTGGTGTGGACAGGGCACACGGTCTATAAAAGCAAGAAACGACAACCAGTTTAAAGGGCCCCCCATCCCCACTAGTACTCCCGGGTGAGTTACAAAGTGACGCATAAAAATTGTGACAGCTCACTCAATTGCCACACCTGATAATGTGTAATCGATACAATATTATGTGCGGCCAAGTTTAAAACATTTCAGACGCCCGATGTCTGAATGCAGCGAACGTAACACTCGCCAACTTACCGCGACCCCAGACAGTTGTGACTGCAACTTAAAGAAATGTGAGTCTTAGTACTGACTGGTATTTGCAAACGTCGGATTGATCGAGAATGCAGACTCTGCAATTACTGGTAAGAGGCGAGGTGTTCTCCGAGACGTGTCGGAGACTCGGTGGGCGCCACCTGCCTGCCACCTGCTGTGTGTGCGCGCCTCGCCCCCCGTCGCCTCGCAGGCTGGAGGAGAACGCAGCGGAGCTTCAACACGCGGGCCCCCTCTGCGGCGCATCGCGGTCTCCCGCTCAGCCGTCCGCCGTAATGAGGTATCGGTTACGTAGCTGCGCCGCCACGAGCGGTTGAGCTGCCGCTGTGCGTTGGCGAGGACGCAACAAGATGCGGTCGTTACAGGTGATACCACAGCGTCAGACGCGCCAACACATGCAGCGCTCAGTGTTCGGCACAGAGTGGGTTACTGTTTCCCATAAACTGATACGGAGGCGACGACAGTGAGAATACACACTGATCAGCCGGAACATAATGATTACTGTGTCCAGACTAAGCGCCTGCAACTCTCGCTTCCCGCGAAGCAGACCGGTACAGCGGGCCCCGGACCGAGTAGGGGTCAGCCTACCGGAAACAGACGCTTCCCAGAGACCACCAGGTAGCGTCCACAGCGCCGCATGAGGTCGCTACAGCCGCGGACCTCTTTCCTTCCGCTCGACACGTGACTGCAAACAGAGCCAGCCATATCCATGCGCCGAGCAGTATTTACGCTGGCGCAGGAGCCTGGAGAGGGCCCTTCTGCCCCCTTATGAGTCCTCTCCCTCCTTGGTTCCCCCCCTTTTCGTTTTTTCCTCTCCTCCCTCCTTGTTTTTCCCCCTGCTCCAGGTCCCCCCCCCCCCCCCCCTCCCATCTGCCTTTGGCTCGGGAGTGTCATCTTTGTGCCGCCATTTTCGTGCAGTGTTTTACAGTGTGCGTTTTTACAGTGAGTGTTCCGTGTTGTGTCTTTTAGGAGGTGTTGCGAACGGCCATCATACTGTCGCTGGGTATGATTTTTTATCTCTTGCGAACAGAAACCAGACTATCGCCATGTTTTTTAACTGTGTGCCTACTATGTTACTTGTCTGATTCCTGTGTATTTTATTAACATTGCCAACCCCTTTTGCTTTCTGTTTTAACTTTCCGCATTTTTCCGCCATTTTACACTTTAGGTCACCCTTTTATCGCCTGTTTTTCTTGTTTCTTTTCTTCTTCCGTTTTTAGAAAAGTCTGTAGGCTGTAGAGCAGCGTACTAAGCTGCTGCCAGCCCGCCCCCTTCGTGAAGAATTGAAAATCAATAAAAAAAAACCTGGAGAGGCAGTTCACGCCGAGCGAGCCCATTGGTGTCATCGTAGCCGCCGCGTCATCGTCTACCGCCGCCAGCGTACCGGAGCCATCCACGCCGCACTTCACGAGAGGCCCGGGGCTTGGTTTGGTGAAGATGTATGGTTACTACAGACAGTTTATGTTTGGAAGAATCTCTGATTTAATTATTGGTAGGCTTGGAGGATCAGTCCTACCTCACGAATATTGTTTTGCAAATTTTGAAGAAAGACTTTAGTTTAAATAAAAACGCTATACTCACACTCTGAGATTCTCCTATCTGCGAACGGCGGATATATTAATGACTGCCTGCCTAAGACCTGCCATGTCCACCTCTGGCACGGGTAACAGTGGCGACGCATCGTGCCGTGGAAGCAGTGAGGCCACGATAGGTCACTCGAGGGATCTGGCACCGCGTCACCACACACAAGTCGCGTAATTCCCATAAATTCTGGGGAGGAGGCGATGAGCTCTGATCCACGTTCAACCACATCCCAGACATGCTCGACTGGCGAGCTAGGGGGCCTGATCATCAATTGTAACTCGCTACTGTGTTCCTAAAAACATTCCACAACACTCCTGGCCTTCTGACATGGCGCATTATTTTGCTGAAGAACGCTAGTGCCGTCGTGAAACATGATCGTGAGGACGGGGTACAGCCGGCCGGGGTGACCGAGCAGTTCTAGGCGCTAAAGTCTCGAATCGCGCGACCGCTACGGTCGCAGGTTCGAATACTGCCTCGGGCATGGATGTGTGTGACGTCTTTAGGTTAGTTAGGTTTAAGTAGTTCTAAGTTCTAGGGGACTGATGACCTTAGAAGTTAAGTCCCATAGTGCTCAGAGCCATTTGAACCATTTTTGAAGGGGTATACATCACCTGAAACCAGTATACGATATTCCTTGACCGTCACGGCGCCTTGTACGAGCTCCACTGGCTTCAGGGATGCCCACGTGATTGTTCCCCAGAGCATAACAGAGCCGCCACCTACATGTCTCCGTCCCGCAGTGCAGGCTTCAAAGAGCTGCTCGCCTGGAAGACTACAGATTTGCGCCCTCCTATCTGCATGCTTGAAGAGAACCACGCAACGCCCTGCCACTGCGCCAGCGTCCACTGCCCATGGTCGCGTGCCCGTTTCAGTTGTAGTTGCCGATCTCTTGGGATTAACATTGGCAGGAACATGATTCGTCGCTTCTGGAGGCCCATCGTTAGGAGTGTTCGGCGCATTGTGTGTTCAGACACACTGTTCAGACACTGTTATGTTAGTCCGCAACAGTTCGCAGCCTGTCCTCTTTTACCAGTCTGCCCAGCCTACGAAGTCCGACATCCGCATGGTCGGGTTTATATCGATAGTAGGTCGGTGGTAATAATGTCCTAGCTGATCACCGTATATTACTCCATCCTGTATTCTTCAAAAGCACTGCAGCAATGTATTTCAACCTTATTGAATAAGCGACATCTTTCCAAGTACAGAAGTTGTGGCGCCATCGCCAACCCTCCTCTCCCTACCCCCGCCCCCCCCCCCCCCTCCCGGGAACAGTAATATAAATAATCTCTGTTGGTCCATCATGGCCTGGGGACGTCGGCTGGTCAATAAAATTCACCAAAAGTCGTGTACTTCAGGATATTATTTTATTTTATTCTCAAGGCTACCAGTTTCAGCATTTTATTCTGCCATCTTCAGGCCTCGTACCCCTCTATCCAAATAAACGAACTTGTCGTATAGCGTCATAAATCACAGGATATCGTGAATTCAATCAGCAAACTCTGTCACGTCTACGAATGAATCATTTGTATAACGATTGAATTCACGATATCCAGTGATTTCAAAATGGTTCAAATGGGTCTGAGCACTATGGGACTCAACTTCTGAGGTCACAAGTACCCTAGAACTTAGAACTACTTAAACGTAACTAACCTAAGGACATCACACACATCCATGCCCGAGGTAGGATTCGAACCTGCGGTCGCGCCGTTCCAGACTGTAGCGCCTAGAACCTCTCGATAAACGCGTATGAGGCCTGAAGATGGCATAATAAAATACTGAAACTGGTAGCCTTGAGAATAAAATATAATAATATCCTGAAGTACACGCCTGTTTGTGAATTTTATTGACATTGATAGTAATAAAACTACGTGATTTCAGGGGCAACGTATTTCATTTTCTTTCTATTGATAGTACACTGACTAATATACCAACTGCACTGGGCAAGGTTGTCGGAACGCTCTGCGGGCAGTCATATATTGTTTGTCGCATTGGAGTGAGGGGCGAGAACCGGGCAGTGATCGCAGAGGCGCGTGTTTTCGCTCGCTTCTATCAATTGTCCGAGTATGCCAGCGAGTAAGGACGTGACTATTGTTGTGTTTGCGCTTCGTTCAGAATGATCTTAAAATAGAGAAGTTTGTCAAAAGAATTGCGCAGACTCCACTTCTGGTGCGAGCGGCAGTGGTGGAAGCGAATCAAAATAAAAAAAAAAATCTGACATCATGACGACAGGCATTTGAAGTATGGGTCTACTGTTCTGAATAATAAACCTCAATGTGTGCTTTGAGGCGAAGAATTGTTGCGTGAGAATATGAAACCTTCAAAGCTTATGCTTCACTTCGCAACTAAACATTCCAAGGAAGCTGATAAACCGGTGTATTTCTTCGAGAGGAAACTGAAATCGCTTAACCAGCAGCATGCTACTATGTCCACGTAATAAAACAGTACTGTTAATATTGCTTCGAGAGGAAACTGAAATCGCTTAACCAGCAGCATGCTACTATGTCCACGTAATAAAACAGTAATATTGATTAAAAATAATGTTATGTTATTGATCGAACAGTCCACGGGTCCATGCACTGTCCATGTATGTTGGATCAATAAATATATCGAGAGAAACTGAAGAATAAATGCAGAATAAACGACATGACCGGTACCATTCGATAATTACTCAAAAAATTAAAGAAGGGCTCACATTTTGCTTTGAACTTTGACGATTCTGAATTTATTGACGTTTAGGATTGCGTGCAGTTGAACGTTATTTGTGCGATTTGATGCAGATGAAAGTACGATGGAAGACAATTTATTATCCGAAGCTCTTCCTGCAAACACTACTGGCCAGTGTTCGTGCTAAATAAATAAATGGCAATAAAAGTGGTTTCGTTGCGAAATTAAAATCAATAATGCCGAATATTTCATGGACACACTACTTTCTTCATCTACAAGCTCTGACAGCCACGGTTTTTAAATGACGCGGTTGCCTCGTGAATGATGGTCCGAGCATTGCTAAAGCCGCAGGACAGGACAGGTAGTTTAAACTGTGGAAAGGAGCCAAAATAAGCGGCTGTCAGTTACACTGGAACATACCACTTTATTTATTTGATTAAACATTACAAGAGCGAAGAAAATTAAAAACAAACAGCATTAATTTTTGGAACTTAATAATCGACTGAATGCGCCATACAATCTCATGCCTTAAGGGCAAGACCAATTTCATTTAGAATCGGCTGAAGGCCAATAACCTAAGACTCAAACCAAACGCAGAAATTTAAAAGGCAGAAGGCGTTATCTTAAATCAGTTCATTTAATTAGGCTGAAGACCCAAACAATCTCACACCTTAACAGCAAAAAAGCTTTAATTAAAAAAAAAAAAAACGGCTGAAGGCCCATCTCTTAAGATTCAAACCAAAATTAAATTTTTAAAGGCAAAAGGGCTTATCTTAAAACAGTTCTTTAAATTAGGCTGAAGGCGCAGAGAATCTTACGCCTCAAGGGAAAAACAAACTTAATTTAAAAATTGGCTAGAAGCCATACAAATACAAACAACAAGAACAAATAGGAAAGGGCAGTACACCCAACGGCACACAGAAGTTTCCGAGGGTCAGCCTGGAATTCAAACACTAACGCTCGCTTAGGTGAGACAGGCAGTCGGCCCAACCATTCTCGATCCGACAACCCAACTGACAGACTGTCAACGGACCCACCAACAAGATAACTTCCGATCCACCCAACCAGCACACAACAGGGATTTCAATGGAACAACGTAGAAGGTATTGGCGCCCACAATAAATTATACATTGAACTGTCTAACTACGCACCATGCCGGACAGCGACAACACGATGAGAAAAATACGCTGCCTGCATTTACGTCAACGTCCAGGGCAGGTAACCGGAACGTTAACGGCCACAAGGCCGAAGATTCCGCTGGTGCACTTCAATTCAAAATAACCAAGTACAGTTAAACTCCACCGGGGGTGGCTAAAATTTGCCTACTTGAAAACCACATTGTTGCTCGTCCCAACAGCCGACAAAGAAATCCAAACGAAACAATGTGAACAGTCGCGACTTGCTGGTAGGTTAAATCAAGACTCAACTTTCGTCTCCAGAATCGGTGAGCCACGGACCTCGTAGCAATGAGAACAGCACCACACACTCCGACCGCGCGTGGACGGCGCCAGCGGCCTCGGCCAAACTACGCGCCGCGGAGACTTCCTCGCTGCTCCACACCAACTGACCAACTCCTCGCACACCGCATAGCCGGAACGATAAGCGCCAGGCCAAAGATAGAACAAGGTGCGAATATCGATACACACCGCTGCTGCCACTCACGGAGAGAGAGGATAACAGCACAATCGCGTTAACCGCAGGAGACTAAACACAGAATAGCAACCAAGGTTTAATCCAACGCATAACATGAACCAGCCACGGCTCACGTCACCCGTCTTGAGGAAAATTGTCCCTTCGTATTACACGTCTTTCAAGCACTGACGTCATGTTGATTACCAACACTGCGGGCACTGAGCCTCAGTGTTGTTGTGGTCTTCAGTCCTAAGACTGACTTGATGCATTTCTCCATGATATTTTATACTGTGCTAGCTTCTTCATCTCCAAATAAGTACTACGGTTTCTGCCTTCCTTCCACCCCCCCCCCCCCCCCCCCCCCCTGCAAACTTCCTTCCAATAGTAAATCCGTGATCCCTTGATGTCTCACAATGTTTCCTGTCAACTAATTCCTTCGTTTGGTCAAGTTGTGCCACAAATTTCGTGTCTCCCCAGTTCTTTTCATTATTTAGCGATCTACCCATCTAGTCTTCAACATTCTTCTGTAGCACCATGTTTCGACAGTTTCTATTAGCTTTTTGTCTAAACCGTTTATCATCCATGTTTCCCTTCCATATATGGCTACATTCCAGACAAATACTTTCAGAAAAGACTTCCTAACAGTTAAATCTACATTCGATATTAACAAATTTCTCTTCTTCAGAAATGCATTTCTTGCCATTGTCAGTCTACATTTTATATTCTCTCTTTTTAGGTCATCATCAGTTATTTTGCTTCCTAAACAGCAAAACTCGTGTACTATTTTCAGTGTCTCGCTTCCTAATCTAATACCCTCAGCTTCACCTGATTCATTGCGGCTACATTCCATTATCCTTTCTTTACTTTCGTTGATGTTCATCTTACGTCCTCCTTTAAAGACGGTGTCTATACCGGTGAACTGCTCTTCCAAGACATTTCCTGTCTCTGACAGAATTAAAACGTCTCGTAAAACCCTAAGGTTTTTATTTCTTCTTCAATTCCTAGTCCAAATTTTTCTTTTGTTTCCATTACTGCTTGTTCAGTGTACAGATTGAATAACATTGGGGATAGGCTACAACCATATCACATTCCATTGTATACTACTGATTCCCTTTCATGCCCACCCAGCTATTATAACTTCCGTCTGGTTCCTGTACAAGTTGTAAATCGCCTATCGCTCCCTGTAGATTACCCCTGGTACCTTCAGAATTTTAAATAGAATATTACAGTCAACATTTTCACAACATTTTCCCAAATCTGCAAATGCTATAAACGTAGGTTTGCCTTTCCTTAACCTACCTTCTAAGAGAAGTTGTAGGGTCAGTACTGTCTCGCGCCTTCCTACATTTCTCCGTAATCCAAGCTGATCTTTCCTGACGTCGGCTTCTACCTGCTCTTCCATTCCTCTGCAGAGATTTGGTGTTAGTGTTTTTCAGTTATGAGATATGAAACTGATAGTTTGGTGATTTTCACACCTGTCAGCAACTGCTTTCTCTTGAATTGGAATTATTACATTATTCTTAAAGTATGAACATATTTCGCCCGTTTCATAGGTCTTGCACACCAGATGGACAAATTTTGTTATGGCTGGTTCTCCCAAAGCTACCTGTAGTTCTGAGGAATATCGTCTACTCCCGGTGTCTTGTTTCGAGTTACACCTTTCAGAGCTCTATCATATTCCTCTCGCAGTATCATATCTCCCATTTCATCTTCACCTACGTCCACTTCCCTTTCTACACTCCTGGAAATGGAAAAAAGAACACATTGACACCGGTGTGTCAGACCCACCATACTTGCTCTGGACACTGCGAGAGGGCTGTACAAGCAATGATCACACGCACGGCACAGCGGACACACCAGGAACCGCGGTGTTGGCCGTCGAATGGCGCTAGCTGCGCAGCATTTGTGCACCGCCGCCGTCAGTGTCAGCCAGTTTGCCGTGGCATACGGAGCTCCATCGCAGTCTTTAACACTGGTAGCATGCTGCGACAGCGTGGACGTGAACCGTATGTGCAGTTGACGGACTTTGAGCGAGGGCGTATAGTGGGCATGCGGGAGGCCGGGTGGACGTACCGCCGAATTGCTCAACACGTGGGGCGTGAGGTCTCCACAGTACATCGATGTTGTCGCCAGTGGTCGGCGGAAGGTGCACGTGCCCGTCGACCTGGGACCGGACAGCAGCGACGCACGGATGCACGCCAAGACCGTAGGATCCTACGCAGTGCCGTAGGGGACCGCACCGCCAATTCCCAGCAAATTAGGGACACTGTTGCTCCTGGGGTATCGGCGAGGACCATTCGCAACCGTCTCCATGAATCTGGGCTACGGTCCCGCACACCATTAGGCCGTATTCCGCTCACGCCCCAACATCGTGCACCCCGCCTCCAGTGGTGTCGCGACAGGCATGAATGGAGGGACGAATGGAGACGTGTCGTCTTCAGCGATGAGAGTCGCTTCTGCCTTGGTGCCAATGATGGTCGTATGCGTGTTTGGCGCCGTGCAGGTGAGTGCCACAATCAGGACTGCATACGACCGAGGCACACAGGGCCAACACCCGGCATCATGGTGTGGGGAGCGATCTCCTACACTGGCCGTACACCACTGGTGATCGTCGAGGGGACACTGAATAGTGCACGGTACATCCAAACCGTCATCGAACCCATCGTTCTACCATTCCTAGACCGGCAAGGGAACTTGCTGTTCCAACAGGACAATGCACGTCCGCATGTATCCCGTGCCACCCAACGTGCTCTAGAAGGTGTAAGTCAACTACCCTGGCCAGCAAGATCTCCGGATCTGTCCCCCATTGAGCATGTTTGGGACTGGATGAAGCGTTGTCTCACGCGGTCTGCACGTCCAGCACGAACGCTGCTCCAACTGAGGCGCCAGGTGGAAATGGCATGGCAAGCCGTTCCACAGGACTACATCCAGCATCTCTACGATCGTCTCCATGGGAGAATAGCAGCCTGCATTGCTGCGA
Source organism: Schistocerca americana (assembly GCF_021461395.2). NCBI lineage: Eukaryota > Metazoa > Arthropoda > Insecta > Orthoptera > Acrididae > Schistocerca > Schistocerca americana. The sequence goes on along the minus strand of NC_060121.1, from coordinate 48,885,344 downwards.
AAGGTGGATATACACTGTACTAGTGCCGACATTGTGCATGCTCTGTTGCCTGTGTCTATGTGCCTGTGGTTCTGTCAGTGTGATCATGTGATGTATCTGACCCCAGGAATGTGTCAATAAAGTTTACCCTTCCTGTGACAATGAATTCACGGTGTTCTTATTTCAATTTCCAGGAGTGTATAATCTTGCCTTCTAGTTTACCTCCCTTGCATAGACCCACTGTATACTTCTTCCACGTTTCAGCTTTCCCTTGTTTGCCATCTGAGCGATTGATAGTTATACAGCTCCTCTTATCCCCAAAGGCTTGTTTAATTTTCCCGTTGGCGGTATCTACTTTGCCCTAGTGAAATAAGCTTCTAAATACATACGTTTGTTCTCTGGCCATTTCTGCTTAGCCATTTTAAACTTCCTCTCAGTCTCATTTTCAAACGTTAGTATTCCCTTTCGTCGCTTCATTTGGTGAATTTTTATATTTTCTCCTTTCATCAATTAAATTTAATATCTCTTATGTTACCAGGGATTTCTACTAGGTGTGTTACCTATGTCATACTCTGCTGCCTTCACTATTTCATTTCTTAAAACTACCCATTCGTTTATTCCTTTACCCTGTCCTAGACAACCGCTGTCTAATGATCCCACTGAAACCCTCCGCAACCTCTGGTTCTTTCAACTTATCCAGATGCCATCTCCTTAATTTCCTTTTTTCAATCTGCAAGGCTTTAATCTGCAGTTTACAACCAACAAATTGTGATCAGAGTCCACATCTGCCCATGGAAACTACTTAAAGTTTAAAATCTGAAACCTTCCGTTGCGTCCAGGTCTCTTCCACGTATACAACCTTCTTTTAAGATTCACAAACATCTGGTTGGCAATGATTAAATTATGCTCTGTGCAAAATTCTACCAGGTGGCTTCCTCTTTCATTCGTTTCACAGGGATCCATATTCACCTACTGAATTATTTCTTTTATCTCATCATACATTTCTTCAAACTTTTCATCATCTCTGGAGCAAACTGGCATGTAAACTTGTACTACTGTGGTAGGCGTTTTGTTTCTTCTGATGATGACATCCTCGTGAGTAGTCCACGAACAGAGATCCATATGGGGACTATTTTACCTCCGGAATATTTTACCCAAGAGGACGCCATCATCTTTTAACGGTATAGTAGAGATGTAGACCCTCAGTAAAGATTGTGGCTGTAATTTCTCCTTGTTTTCGGCCGTTCGCAGCACTAGCACAGCAAGGCCGTTTTGGTTACAAGGCCTGTTCATCCAGTCATCCAGGCTGTTGACCCAGCAAATACGGAAGAGGCTGCTGCCCCTCTTCAGGAACGACACGTTTGTCTGGCCTCTCAACAGATACCCCTCCGTTTTGGTGGCACTTGATGTAAGGCTATGTGCATCGCTGAGGCACGCAAGGTCCCACACCGACGGCAAGGAGCATGGTTTATAGGGGGGGGGGGGGGGAGGGGATTAGCCTCAGTACAGTAGACTTCACGTACTGAGCCTCAGTACACTAGATAACGTCTTCAGGACTGTCAAAATGGCTTCTTGATCAGTTTAAATTCTAAATACTAATGTACTGCACCACTTCCCCACACTCCCGTCTCATATGGCATGACCATAAGTCACTTGTGGAGTTGGTAACTGTCTCTTCTTTCAGTTTGCATCACCGCTACAACAGTATATGCAGCTCTACATAATATGATAAAACAAAGCCGGCAATGCCACAAACTCTCTTGTTATTAATATCTGTATGAGTGAAGAGCAGATAACAAGCTGTTGCCAGCCCGTCGCCCTTTTGGGGGGTAATGAAATGACAATAACGGCGGAAAAGGAGGAGACGGCATTTGCGATTTTTGTCTTAATATTCGAAAGTACAATGACAATAAATAAACATTTTTAGAGTTGTAAGCGGAAATAACTGTATATTGATAATTTTTACTTATGGTCCGTCTGACAGCAACTGAATAAAACACAATTTTAGTGCCATACGCGTTTCGCCTTTATTTTCTGCAAAGCATCATCAGTGGCAGGTTTCGTAGACAATTTCTTACATATTACGCTCCTGTTGCCTTTTTTGTGTTGTTCTTCTTCTTATGAATGCCAATTTGAGGTTTTTTCCCACATTCCACAGCAATATCAACTGAACGCTTGTTTCAATGCCATAAGTAAAAATTATCAATATACCGTAATATTACACGCAACTGAAGAAGACAGGACTACAAAAGTTGAAAATGGAAATAACTGTGTTTAGTTGTTATATAAAAGCAGTGGAAACTACCCACACGCCAGACTGGTAACGTTATTGGCCTCATCCAGTGAGCAGGGCAGTTCGCGCTGTTTTATGCGGTAATGGCATTTCTCAGTCTGCGGGGGGCGGGATCGGAGCGCGCGAGGTCTTGAGTACCCCAAAAGTTTGGGACGGAAGCGACCGGAAAGCCCCGCTCCGGAAATTAGCCGCGACGGAATCGGCCCGTATTACCCATAGGTGGGGATGGAAAAGGGGGGCGGGGGTCGCCAGAACTCTATAAATTCTTTTCGAACCGTTCGCGCGAGTGAGGCTTGCCGCTGCCGCTGCCTTCAGCACGGCTCCCGGCAAGTGATTTCTGCAGCCACGTAACCGGGAATTTTCCGCCCACTTCATTTTGTCTCGATGTGATTTTTAGCCACTGCCTACTGCGGTCAGTTACAGCGAGGACTGTTTTATGTATGCAAAGGAGACTTTAGGACGCATGATTTCCAGATAGCTCCGTCAAAAAGTACTAGTAAATGATTGGATGGTACCGGACACGTGAGCTTGTTGGGAATTGTGAAATATTCTGACGATTATGTTAGAAAGTTCTTCACACTGCACATACCAAATTCGATGTCATGAGAACATATTCGAAGATCTTTCAGTACTTTTCTGCAACCTCTACATTTCGCTAGTTAAAAATTTAGGACGGATCTGTCGCACATGAAACTGTAATATGCAACAAGGTAATATGGTTGCAAAATAGTTTAAGTTAAAACATAAACGGTTATGATATATTAATATTGTGCATCGGCTCACATAGTTTGTCAGTGGATCTATCCATTTGTTCCTTACTGAAACCTGCTGCTCGCTGTCACTTCGGGGATACGGAGGTCCCAAGCCGTAATTCTTCATGTATTTTCATAAAACCACAATAAAAGTCTTTACTTGCTTTCGTTACTGCCTTACTGAGCACTTGCTTCATTTTCAATTGCTCTGCGTCGGATGACTGTCGAAAATTTTAGTAGTATGGTACAACACCGCTTCATGTTCATGAATTAAAATTCTCGGAAAAAAATCGTACTACATCGGGGTTTTTAAATTTCAGCTTCTGAAAAACATTTTGTATTTCTTTCTTCCAATTACGCACACATATTTCGACACCTATGTGTCAGCTTCTGTGAATCTCAGTTTACCTTTTTTAAATATTCAAAGAAGTTACTGGTTGTTTTTGTATTTTAGGCCTCAAAACTATGATGTGTGCATTTTTTTTTTTGCGTTAGGATTGCTCAACTGACACCACATAAATTGTGAAAGTATGTGGTGTTTCTCCTATCCTATACTTTTTTATATTCTTCAGCAGCAGGGGTTCAGTCAACCAACTATCTTGAGGAAAGCTGAGTGCTTCGAGGCGTGGCCGGCGACTCAGGAAAAAACCACACAAAAACTGAGCTGTAACTGAAGTTACCATAATTATTACGTTTCTAATAATTGCTAATAAGCCTTGACTTGCCTCAGTGTAATCTGACCTGTCAGAAGTCTAGGGAAAATCTTCTTAACTGTGACACTACACGAAAAGTAGCCAAAGTCAAAGCAGTATCTGACTGCCACTAGCTAAATAAACTACCACTCGCGTAAAATTGCGCTCAGTCTTACATATAGAGGGTTTCTGATTAAAGTTCAAATCACGAAAACATAATTCGCAAACATTTAACAGAAGTAGTACTTTCAAAATTACCAAACAGTTGCAACAAATATGAAATTTCACAGCATTAAATTTGCTTGTAAGGAGGCACTTTAGTCCACCTCTTAGAATCCCTAGTTAGTTCTCAGCTAATTACTATGTTCGAGAAAAAGTCCACTAGTCTGGGGCTGTATAGATCACTTCATAACCAAACCGTGTGTATCAAAGCATTGTTTTATATCATTTAACATTTTTATACAAGTTTAATCTTCGCCTGGCATGATTATGGGCTCTTTGATGTCTGTCACATTCTCGCCCAGCCGTCGGCTATATGCTGTTGGTGGCCATTTTCCGCTTGCAAGACTGGCAGCGGTGCACGGTGATTCGCATAGTGCTTTCTGAAACATGTTTTACACAGCGATTAAATACAGAATTTCCCCCACTTTGGAAGATGGTTGCACCCCCAACTGTCTCTTTATCAAACGAAGAGCAGATCGGGGCTTACGAAATAAATTACCACTGTCGCAATAATCGGTCCCCTACGTCCATCGGTGCCTAGACCAGGCTTAACCCATTGTTATAGCTGAGACTAAACAATTGTCACCTACAGGGATAACAGCGATTCACCATTTTCCCCTGAATATTAGTTTATACAGTTACGTGTATAATATCTGTTTTGCTAGAACACACTTCCGAATAATACTTAGCTATTACTTCCATATACCCTCACGTTGCTTAAATTTTGTTCTAAAACTTCGCTTAACTTCTCTATTTAACAACTACTCCCATAAACTGTATTTATTTCTTCAATTTTCAAAACTATAGATTATAACAATGTCTTCTGTAAAATATCCACACTTCTACAACACGGTAAAATCTTTTTACTTAACAATTGTTCCCATTAATAATATTCAATCCTTATTGCTTCAATTTTCAAAACCATAGATTAGAACAATGTGCAACATAACACGTCGACATCAAATAATTCATTAAATTTGCGTATAGAAAGTGTTACCTACATGCTGTGGCTACTATAGTCATTTACAGTATCACATAGAAGGCCCATGATTTCAGCGCATATTTTATGTTCATTCGTATTTCTCATTTTCAAAAATCATTCGACCACATTCTTCACTAAGAATCCACAGAAATTTCCACATATGAACATTATCTTAGTCACATATATTACCACCAAGTATAACTACCTTCACTTGCTGATACACGGAACAAAGAATAACTATATTTTATGACACCCCTCATTATTAATTAGTGACCAAGTCTTTAAAACTTGAGCCCCAATGGTTGTTGGAAACAGTTCTTCTTAATTAATACCCGACTTTTTATTAATAACCACAACTCGAACACATAAGGCTCTTTTAAGGTGTTAAACCAAGGTACTTCTAAAAGTAACCATCAGCCCTGTTTAAGCCCATTGTATCGCTGATAGTGTACTTCTCCATTAATTCTTATATACATGATTGATATTATTCCATTTACTACATACTAACTTGAACCTGAATGAAAAGAATTGAGGATTTATCAGTTTTTAATATTCAAATTCACTAACAGTATTAGTATAATTAATTAAATAAAACTATTATTCTGTTACTGTAGTTAGTTACTATCATCCCCTGAATATCTGCACAGTACTATGTCTCACTTGGATAATATCTCTTTCGGTCTTCAATATTATATAAACTCTGAACATTACCATTTTTAACGTGGCTGGTACTACTGCTTTAGAATGTACCCTTGACAACCAATGGGCCTTTGTACAATGGGTAGAATTTTTTTGAAACTTCCTCCAGTTCGGACGACTGTTGATGTGTCCTAAATAACACCTTTTTTTTCTATCTTATACCGACCCGCTCGGTCACCCAACTCCTCAGTGAATTGTGTACTTTCTACTCTTCTCATTATTGTTTTCATACCTATCCGTTTCTGCTCCGAGACTACCCTCATCGGACAATTTATGATAACAGCGAATGGGTCCCAGTCCTCGAGTTACTCTTAACCAACTCCTGAGGGATAACGCCAGTGGTTTCGAGAGGTAAAATTATTTAGTATCTTCTCAAACTCTTCAATGCAATTGCAGCAGCTACAGTGATTTCATGCAACATAGACCCAATTTCTTGCATCACTCTTTCTGTAGCATTTTCACTCTGATGGTAATGAGATATAAAAAAAGAATCACATACGTTAGCTTCATAAAAATTCCTTCCATCTCCTAATCGCAAACTGCGTCCCACTGTTAAGTTATCAGTTTTTGGGATGTTCTGCATTAAGTATCAAATCTGACTGAAAACATCTGACATAAGCACTCGCCATTCCTTTTCTCATCATGTAGAATTCCACATACGTGTATTTGGATACAGTTTCCATTATTACTAGCACATGTGTCATTCCCGATCGAGCAGACGTCACTGGAGAAAAAAGGTCATCTGTCAACAAATCCAGATAACGAACACACCCTTTTAATATCTGTTCAGCTATAGGGAATAAGTGTTCAAAAACGTAATACCTTCTGTTATACACTGCACACTTCTTAGTGCCATTATGGGCATTATGAACACACCATTTAGTTGTCCTGCCCTCTTCTTAGGGACGCAGAACTACAATTTCCTTTTTACTAGGGGCCATTTATCGTCCAACTGCTGCTCAGATGCTAGCTTTCTTCTCCATGTTAGCACTTCTGTCGTGTGCTCAATTAGGTATCACGTGTAAAATTAGGCCTCATGCAAAAGGTGGTACCTCAAAACCACACCACAAGTAAAGAAGGTTGCTGCCAAATGCAGCCACAAATTGGAGACGTCGGCGTAAATACGCTGCCAGGTTCTTCCTAACTCCGCCGCAGCTGGTAAGTTATTTCAACCCGATTACACTACCACTCAGCCTAGTCCCTAACTAATCAGTGATCCATTGTAATCACCTCTTACAACAACAAAATTATAATACTACAGTTCTAGCTGTGTGCGAATGGAACAATTACTCTGAACTTCATATTTGTAAGGAATTGAACTCTAATATGAAACTATTGCTCTGTAATGAGCTGACATATGTTGCAAGTGTCAGCGACAAAATCAGTTTCAGCCATCTGCGTGAACCCTATTTGTTTACGAAGGTAAATATTTACCATGTTCATGTTTTAATAAATTACTTATAATTTTTGTGCGTCTTGTAGTATCCGGCTGACATCCTCCTGAAATACGCTCAGCATTTTCAGGTTGAATACATGGACATTCCATTGCTCTTCCCGCAGGATTCCTTTGTTTCCTATTACTCTAGGTAGGTTCGATAATGTGTCAGCAATAACATTTCACAATAATTTCTATATTTATACTCGTAAAAGACACTCTTGTAACTAAGGTGCCCATTGAATGAACCATGGGTGAAAAAGGTGATACATATTCATATACACTAATGGTTTATGGTCAGTGAACGCTATTACCAACATCTCCAGATACAAATATCGGAACTTTTTGAAGGACCATACTAAACATAGAGATTCTTGCTCAGTAGTGGATAGTTCCTTTCCTCTGGCGTAAACGATCGCCTAGCAAATGATACGGTTGTTCACTGTATTTTTCCCTGTCCACCAGTCTCTTGATATACCATATACCTACACCATATGATGATTCCTCCGTCTCAATACACATTTCTTCACTCAAATATGGATACTTCAACAAATTTACTTTTTTAAAAGGTCTTTAACTATATATAATCTCTTCTACAATCTTTAGAACATCGCCATTATGTCTTAGCTTGGATTAAATTCAACACTACTGATTATCTGACCATCTACAAGACCGAGCGAGGTGGCGCAGTGGTTAGCACACTGGACTCGCATTCGGGAGGACGACGGTTCAATCCCGCGTCTGGCCATCCTGATTTAGGTTTTCCGTGATTTCCCAAAATAGTTTCAGGCAAATGCCAGGATGGTTCCTTTGAAAGGGCACGGCCGATTTCCTTCCCAATCCGTCCCTAACCCGAGCTTGCGCTCCGTCTCTAATGACCTCGTTGTCGACGGGACGTTAAACACTAACCACCACCACCACCATCTACAAGATTCCAGCAGAATCCCACTAATCCGAAAAACATACTGATCCGTTTCTTCGATGATGGCTCTGTGAAACCCCTAACAGCTTCGAATTTCTTAGGGTCCGGTCGAATTCCATTGGTGATGTTTATGTGACTTAGAAACTTCAAATTATTGTGTACAAAATGTGACATTATGGAAATGGATTGACACCGCTTGCTCAGCTACGCGGATTATGCTATTCCAAAATTTTTGTTCGATGTCATCCACATGTAAAACAATATTATGAAAAGTACAGTTGCTGCTCACCATGAAGCGGAGATGCTGATTTCCAGATAGGCACAACAAGAAGACTGTCACAAAATAAGCTTTCAGCCAACAAGGCCTTTGTCAAAAATAGACGACAAACGCACACCACACACACACACACACACACACACACACACACACACACACACATACACACACACTCACGCAAACGCAACTAACACACATATGAACACAGTCTCTGGCAGCTGAATCCTGATGATTGCTTTGTGAAACCCCTAATAGCTTCTGATTTCTTAAGGTCCAGTCAGATTTCTTTGGTGCTCTTTACGTGACTAAGAAACTTCACATTACTGCGTCCAAATTGTAGCTTCATGCAAATGGACCGACACCACTTGCTCAGCTAGTCGGAATAAAAGGGCTTAGTCTGGCTTCAGCTGCCAGAAACTTTGGTCGTGTGTGTGTGTGTGTGTGTGTGAGTTACGTTTGCGTGAGTGTGTGTCAGTGTGCGTGTCATCAGTTTTCGACAAAGGCTGTGATGGTAGAAAATTTATTTTGTTGCGCCTATCTGCGACGCAGCATCTCAGGTACATCGTGAGCAGCAACTATCATTTTCATAATATTGTTACATTACATTCTGGAATTTATGCATAAGATAATGCTGTTCTTTACTTCAAGCTTATAGACTGATCCAAGACATCATATTGTTACATTACATTCTGGAATTATGCATAAAATAATGCTGTTCTTTAGTTCAAGCTTATAGACTGACCCAAGACACATATAATATAATGAAATGTTAAGACCAAATGGAAACACCTTAAAGTGATCTCACTTACCTTCAAACAGAGAAACCTTACACTTCCTGGAAGGATTCGCTAATGCAATTTGCCATATCCAACGGTTAAATCCGTGATAGACAAATAATTACTACGCTCAACATTGCAGCACAGTCAGTAATCGTGGTAATCTAATATACAAGAAACTATCAGCCTCGATTGCGGTAATGAAACCAACCTATATCTAGGTTTCAGCCCAAATAATTGAGCCTTCTTCAGAAGATATACCTGAACGTATAATTTGTCTAAGAGGGCATGGTCTAGAAATAAAACTAAAACAGCCCGAATAGGCGTAGTCACACGTTAAAAATGCGGCAGAAAAGTACTGAGCTATGTCTTGGTGTTGACTTAGTACTTATGTATTTCATTTTTAACGTGTGACTACGCCTTTTCAGGCTGTTTAGTTCCTACTGACATCCCTACTGCCGACCAACATTCAACGAGAGGCCAAGATCTTAGGATGTAAAAGTATGCAATACATGGGTGACACAAAAGAATGGCTATTGGTGGAACTGGGCGGGAAGCCCAGTTTTCATTACAAAACCAGTTACTATTTAAGGTTAACAGGGGAACAAGAAGGTTGTTGTGGATTTTGGTAGTGATATCAATGTGATAAGTGAAATCTCTTATGAAAAGTTCAAAGAGAAAAGTCAGATGAATGTATTGCAAATGGTGGTGATGAGAATACACGTGGCGACTGCAAGACAGTGAGAGCTAGAGTTGGGTCGCTAATAAGTGATTTCATGATAAATGGACAAGTTACAGTTCATGACATTTTCACGGCTTAGAATTTGGTAATCCCAGCACTGTTGGGGGGGGGGGGGGGGGAGAAGGAGGGTAGACTGGTTAGTTAAGTATTGGATTGAAATGAATTTCTCCCAGGGCCAAGCATATTGTAGGGTCTTCAATGCGAAGTTAGAAGGAATAGTACGAGTAGGAAGGTGAGGAAATTTGCCATCAAGTGTGGTGGGTAAGTAGTGATTGTGAACAGGGCTCGCTATTAGTAAGGGTTGAGATCAAGAATAATGGACTTTTCAGAATGTAGAGGTTTGTGCAAAAGCAGATGCGGCGGAATAGCTGACAGTAGGGGAGTGGAAGGTATTAAAGGATGTGATGTCGAGTCATAAGGCAATGTCCTCGGAAAAATTGAGTTGTGTAATGGATTTCGAATGTGAGTTATGGGTAAAGAAACATAAGCTCTCTTTTATTCAGCCCCATATGATTGCTTCGCCAGGAAGGAAGCAGTGAGACAGAAAATCTACATCTGATAAAATAAGGAGTAATTCAGCCCTCCGACAATTGTTACAACAAACCCTTAGTGGCAGTGAAAACACTTAACGAAAGCATCGTATTACTACTGGACGCTAGACATGTTAATAAAATAAATTGAAAAAAAAAGAAAAATACGACCTGCTATGAAGGAATTATCCGAATGGGCGGAAATCGGTAGATGTGATATACATATGATTACAATTTCTGAAAAATTTGTCTGATTAAACAAGAGAAAAAGACTGACAAGTCAACAAATCATTAATGAATTGGTCAACCTCTGGCCCTCATGTAGGCAGTAATTAGGTTTGTCATTGATTGATAGAGTTGTTGGATGCCCTTCTGAGGGATATCGTGCCAAATTCTGTAGAACTGCCGTGTTGGATGGTTAAAGTCCTGACGTGGTTAGAGTACCCTGCCCAAAATGCTCTAAACATTCTCAAATGGCGAAAGACCCAGTGACCTTGCTGGCCAGGGTAAGGTCCGGCAAGCAAGAAGACAAGCAGTAGAAACCTTCACTGTGTGGAGGCAGGCATTGTCTTGCTGAAAGTTAAGCCCAGGATGATTTGCCATGAAGGGCAACAAAACAGGATGAGGAATATCACGGACATTGTGTTGTAAAGGTGCCGTGAATAACCACCAAAGCGAATCTGCTATGAAATGAAGAGGCTTCACCAAACCATCACTCCTGGCTTCATGTTGGGGGACAGTAACACTGGTATGCCACCAGTTTCCAGGCCTTCTCCAAACACTTCGTCGCTGGACATCGGGGCTCTGTTCGAAGTGGGACTCATCACTCAAGACAGTTCTGTTTCAGTCACTGAGATTCCAGCCCGAAATTAATCATCCACTATTCCAGAAACTGTGATCGTTTGTTTGTCTGTATATTTAAATCACATCTACCAATTTCCATCCCAATCGGATAATTCTTTGCGACGCTTCGTTCTTGTTTTCTTTCTTTTCTTAGAGGTAATGGAAAGACCCTGACAGTTATTGATTCATAAGATCTTGGAAGGGTCGCCCGTTGTGGTGTTTCTCCTATCCTACAGACCTTCACTTTCTTCACGAAGAGGTGTTTGATCAGCCAGCTGGTGCTTCAAGATATAGTCACTGATTCAGGGAACCCAATAGAAATAATGTCCTTGCAGCTAAAATCCTCATCATTATCCTAGTTATCATTAAAAAGTTCTGATATGTCTCACTGTAATCTGACTAATCAGAAGAAGTCGAGGAGAAATATCCGTGAGTACACGAAAAATCAAAACAAAGAATTATCTCACTGCCATTGAAAAAATAAACTGTGAATCACATAAGCTACTCTCAGTATTATTTCAAGTAGGTTTCTAATTAAATTCAAGTTCAAATCACGACAGCATGATTGTTAATCATTCAACAGAAACAGTAATATGAGTTGGCAAGCCACTCTCTCACTTTAAGAACGTTGTGAATCAGATTACAGTTCACATTTTGTCACGATCTCGGTGTTCCCCAGTAATACGTTTTGTAGGTGTGTTTTACGAGATTTTGCACGGGGGAATTGTGGGCAGCATGTTCTTAAAATTACATGTGTAACCTGTAGAGAACTTGCACCCGAGGAGCCGTAGTGTAGATGGCGGAGAACAGGGAGAGGGGTGGATTGGGGGCCATAAAAGCTGAGTGCAGAGACCAGGCTGTGTGAGAGATTGTGGGAAGCAGCTCTCAGTGGATCACTCCTGCAGAGGGACTTCCAGTCATATCGCTCTCCTCTTTCCTCATGGCGTTGGATGAAAAAATGGTTCAAATGGCTCTGAGAACTATGGGACTTAACATCTGAGGTCATCAGTCCCCTAGAACTTAGAACTACTAAAACCTAACTAACCTAAGGACATCACACACATCCATGCCCGAGGCAGGATTCGAACCTGCGACCGTAGCCGTCTCACGGTTCCAGACTGAAGTGCCTAGAGCCCCTCGGCCACCCCGGCCGGCGGAGGTGGACAGGTGGATGCCAGTTCACAAGACATTTGAGTTGGACCAGGCGGCAGACCAACGCGAAGGTGGCCAGTTGGCAGAAAGTGGGTGGAGGAAGCCATTTAAGAGAGACTGCTGAAACTGAGCCTTTGTGGAAATGGTGGGAAAGTCATAAAACTCCGAGCACTCTCATGTTAGAAGCTGGGATGATACGGCAGAGTGTCTGGTGCACGTGTTTAGTGGAGACAAGACTGTAACTCCCTCGATACCAGGAAGAAGTCAGTTCCCTTGGTGAGCGGCAAAAACATATTTCATGGGCACGACTGTTTGGGGAGTTTAACAGCCTTCTTTCAGCAACTGGAAATGGTCGGCCTGTAAAGATTAGGTCTTTCCGTAAATAATGGACTATGGTCCCGTCCAGGTGGATGTTTTTTGCCAAAACATGGCCACACTTACAGCGAGAACATCTCCCTAATCTAAAATCTTTTTTCAGACAAGAGGGATTCGGAAATGCTGATCGGCAAAGTAGAGGCTTGCTCCCCCACTGTGGTAACCGTGGTGTTGCTTCTCGATTGGCTGCCAGCCCAACAGAACAGTCAAGAGGGAAGATTCAATGAGCAGCAGATAGAGTAATGTGGGGGCTGTTACCTTTTTGATAGTTGGGATCCCATCCGGTGCTCAGTGGAAAGTGTCTGTGATTCTTTCCCGTCTTCGTGTTCTGGTCTTCCCCTGGTGGAGAACTTCCCATCTCTCCCCGGTTGGTGAGACTTGTGGTGGAATAAGAGCCAGTGGCAGTTTCCTACTGCACCGACAGTGGAACTGCAGATCATCTCGGACATATCGTGTTTCAGGAGAGTGAACCTATTCATCCTGAATTAACCTTCCGACAATTCCAGCATGCACCGTCGAAGTCGTATTGGTTTGGCCAGACGAAAGAATGGGTGCGCTTCACACTAAAATCTGGCGGGATTTAAGGGCTATGATAGGGTAGCTTCCCGCGTTCTGATATTCAGAGCGCCAGACCATGTAGACTGAAAATTTGTGTGGACGCAGCACAGTGCTTCTCGCCCACAGCGCGCCATTTTCTGCTGCCGCCTCAATGAAGGTCAAAGGGTAAAATACTGCTGCACTGGCGTATGGTTGTTAAATTATATTCTCAGCTCCCTGTTCGCAGGTGAACCATAGTTTGTGGTATACTTGGTAGTAGTTGATACCATTTCAGCAGAGTTGGGCCTCACAGCAGATTCATGGAAACAAAGTCAGATTGCCATGTAAAAGATATTAACTCAGGGAGAATTTGTACAGCTTCTACCCAATGAATGCTTTGCCAATCAAATACCGTTGCCTGTGTGATTTGTGTTTGTCATTTTTGTGTTAGATTTAACAGCCAGTTGTATTTACAAAAGGATTAATAAAACTTGTCATTATTTTGTAAATTTAAATACACGGCTTCTCTCATTCATACTCCCTCAACTATCCACTGTTTTTATTTTATTGTGGTGCTGCATGGCCACACCAGCAACTTAAGGTGCGATCTTATTAAATTAGTTAATTTAATTATTAATTTGAGTTCTGGAATTGACTATAGGTGAAGGCAACAAAACTGTCATGAGTAAATTCTCCAATCCGCGTATAAAAATTGAGGGTGCAGCTCATGATTCTATGGTTATTGAGAAGATAATACTTATTTTTACATAACTGAGACATATATTTACGATTAAAGCATGTGATGGCTTGCAGTACTTCACGTCTAAACTATTAAGTACTCGCAGTAAGTGCGCCACTTAAAATCCCTAGTAAGTTCTCAGTTAAATACAATACTCGAGAAAAAGTCCACAGTCCTAGTTTGGCAATGTATGGATCAGAATATGGCCAAATCCGATGTATCGCAGCACTAATTTATATTATTTAACACTTTTATACAAGTTTGGTCTTCGGACGATGTGAGTATGTGTTCTTTGATGCCTACCATATTCTCACCCAGCTATCGGCTGTACGCTGTTGGTGGCCAGTTTCCGGTGTCCAATGATACATATCCTGCTTTCCGCAACGTATTTTACACAACGATTATACACAGAGTATAAATTACCACTGTCCCAACAGTCGCTTGTTTACAAATACTTACAGGTGTACAACTGGTGCAAATTTTTAAAAAAATGCACATCCTTTAGTTTCTAATTCTGAAACAGAAAAATAATATGAAATTGATGTAATATTTTTACGAAAATATATTGAGACTTGTCTGGTTAGACAGAAGAAAGAAATACACTCCATTTTGCAGAAGACAGAATTTTAAGTCCCAAATTTCATTCGGAAAATGCGGATGAAACGACAACACGATTTTCTAACCTCAGCAAGGTGATTGTAAAAAGTTATTATTTCCTGAAATATGTTGCATAACCACCTAATTGTTTTCCTGTAAGTCGTTTAAGTCTATCACCTGATACGTTTACTTGAACTGAATACTAAGCATTCGCTTTTCTGATTGCCAATTCAAGAGATCAGGATTTTTCTACAGCTTAATTCACATTAAATTCTTCCCGTTTCTTTCCTAATTTCTATATTTCTGCCTGTGAATGAAGAAACGCATAAAAATATTATTATTTTCTATCTGATTTGCCCAACACCACATAATGATGTAGTTTACATTGTCGCTGTTATTACATGGGCTGGACACTGTCACAGCGTGCGATGTGCACAGCAGTGGAGAGGCAGTGAGGGACTACAACTGGTTTTAGGCTTTATGAGTTCAAAGACGTTTCGAGATGTCGTATCGTGTATAGCAAAATTCGAATTCGCTTTCAGACATATCATGTGAAATGATGGGTAGGTGAAAACTATATGTCCTACTATTTACTAAGTTAATTCACATTCTATTCTTAACACAGTTGATGGTTTAATTCTTGCAAATTTCTTGTTGTATTCGTTGCTTAGTGTGATAATAACGGTTTATTTTGTGAAAAAATTTGAAATTGTATTTCTATAAACGAAACCAACACCTTCAAATAGCCGAGGGTTTACTTTTTTCCAGTTTCTTCTTGTATTCGTTGTTTTCTATGACACAAACAGTTTATTTTGGAAAGAATTTTAAAATTATATTTCTTAGTGAAACAACCTACTTAAAACTGTTTAGAATTTAACTTCTGACAATTTCGTTATATATTCATTGTTTACTATTGTAATAATGGTCTATTTTTTGTAAAAAAATAGAATTATAAAAAGCTTGTACACGGCTGCACGTTCAGAGACCGTGAATAGTTACAATTGAAAGAAAATCAGCCCTCGGTCACTGATTTTAATCAAATTAACCTCGTTTCGACACTGCTAGAAGTGTCTTCCTCAGAATTTAAAACAAACAATGGTTTACATTCTATAACATGGCCACTGAGTTATGACTAAACATGTATGATAGAGTATGAGTACGGAAACGTCGTGAAAGTCTGGCAGTACTTGTATGTCATTTATAAAATAATGAATATGCCAAAAAGGCATTAGTCACAAACATATGCGTCACGCAAGTAACGACCAGCCTTTAGCGGCTCGTCATCACAGTTTTCTTTACTTTAAATATCTTTCTGCGCACAGCTGTTGCACTGCCGAAGCACCTTGTCCCACACGAGCAGCAGTTTCCAGGATGGGTGCATCACACTCTGTCAAGCCAATAATTCGTCCTCTTTCAAGATCACTGATTTGACGGTACGGTTCGTGCATGCGTCTGCGAGGCATCTTGCACGCCTACCCAAGTCACACTGACCCATTACCTTTAATTTACCGGTATGTGGTGTTGTGGCGCGATATCGATGTTGACCTCGAATCCGCTGGCCGACGTGATTCAAATGCTAATCATTTCCGCAGAGCACACTAATGTGCATGTCCTGTGAATACGGACGTCCTATCTCTAGTCGTTCAAGGTGTTCTGTTTTTCCTGAGCATAAGTGTATGATGGAAATAGCTGGTGCATTCATAGAAGAGACTGTCGACCATAACAAAGCTGCCAACATGCGGTGTCTATTCTCAGCTGTTCTGCTAAACCACACCTGCTATAGAAGGCAGAGATAGTTGGTATATGGTCGGCGTGTTCCTGCGAGTGGTATTCAGGACCAGTCAGTCACATTAATTTGTATGTTCTGTCCGTATGATATGAATCGGGTAAATGGTAACGAGGTGGCACCTGAAAGTTCAGTCTTTTTATGTTACACAGATAGAATTTCCAACAGGGCTGATTGTATTCTGCGCAAACAAGGCGTGAATTGTGTTGCTCGACCATCTTCCGCGATTAGGACCCTAGTAGAGTTTGTAAAGGACGGTTTTGGTTTTCAGGAGTCTACCGTAACCCACTGTTCAGACCCTCAGAACCGAGGAACAACGGTATATGGAGTATAAGCGCCACACACGCTTGCAACAGTCAAGCAAATCAGTCATTGCAGAACACTGCCTCTGCGCCGGTCATCCTGTCAAATATAACAAGACAGTGATCTGTCCTGCACTTCCAGCTATTGGAACAGTGTTGTTAGACGCCGTTCAGATTAAAGTAGCAAGTGACCTGACGAAAAGAGACTGACGTTTTCGATTAAATTCTCCTCGCAGTCGAGATCTGTTCCCGGTCAGAAAGCAGAAGGACATCGTTTAAGCTACTTGATCACCCACTGGCAGTTGATATCCACAATCAATAACTTCTGGCGTTGCTCACCTTTGGTTGTGTGGCGATGCTAGCTTTACACGATGTGTGTGTTTTCTTTCCGCATATGTCATGTTGCGGTTCTTGATCGGTTCAAAACTGGTTCAGATGGCTCTGAGCTCTATGGGACTTAACACGGAGGTCATCAGTCCCCTAGAACATAGAACTACTAACCTAAGGACATCACACACATCCATGCCCGAGGCGGGATTCGAACCTGCGACCGCAGCGCTGGTGCGGTTTCGGACTGAAGCGCCTAGAACCGCTCGGCCACTAGCGGCCGGCTTTCTTGATCGGCGTAGCCCCATCTGCCGAAGGCTTAAATTTGCATTACGGCTGCGCTCTAGTTGAATTTGTATCTTTAATGTGACGGGTGCCCATTTGTCGAAAGATCGCTAGTTGCCGAAGACTTCACCCGATTGCCTTCTTCCAAGTCATCTGAACAACTAGAAGGACAACATCCATGTTTCAAGGAGGAAACCATCAACACAATTAGGCTACAATAAGTATAAGAACGATTTGAATGAACGCGTGTAGCAATAGTTCGCTGTTATCTAACGATAGTTGCAGTGAGCAAGTGATGAACTGCTGGAAGTGAATTATGGATCTTTGTGTCTGAAACAGTGGTGAGTGCTGTGGAAGAGATTGGGATGGAGCCATTGTTCCGGCTCTGAGAGCCGGCTGCTGCCCGCACACTTCATACTCTCCTTGCTCGGCTCACAACCGGTGCCGCTCTTGCCGAATTGCTGTCGATTCCGCACCTGCGCTTAGAGTAGTTAGAAACAGCTGACACCGTCATTCCCACATGCTCCTTTCTGGTCAGATTCCTTTATAACGGCGCAGTAGCTTCCGTCTGTACGAAGTCCGAGACGGGTCCGTCGATTGCCTACTGAGCCGCACTCATCCTGGTGCCAGAGAGTGTGCAACCAGGTGTTCCTTCGGGAAATAATACGTGTGCTCAAGAACCACTAAATATCATTTCTTATACTAACGCTGCACATTGCATGAAGATGACGTGTAGACAACGTGTTGAAACATTGCCTCAACATTACGCTCTTACCGGCTGGTAAGCTGAGAAGTTTTCATGTGTTTTAAAAATTTAATCTGCCAAATGAACAAAAAATAAAAAAAAATTTAAAAATATAACTTTTTCGTAATAAAAATGGTCGAACATTTTACCTTCAAATTTCTTTTTCATAATGTGTTCATATACCCATGTATCGGTTAGAAAAATGCACCGATGATGACTGATATCAGTCGAAATCGATTTGCAACAAGACAAATAAATTTTGTTTCTGCGACTTGTTGCTACTTTCTTTATAATTTGAACATTGTAGATGTTAGAGGTGTTGCTATTGCGTGTAATTCAGCGTTCTACGCTCAGGAAATGTGTATCTACTGCAAACCCTGTGGCTTGTACCCAACTAATTTGTTCTTCCGATGAGCCAAATATTACCTGTATCGTAACAGCCAGCAGGCAGACAACGGAACTGGCTACTTTACACAAAAACAGTCTGAATATACTGGCCGAGTAAGTTTAAGTAGTAAGGTGTTCCGTAAGTCCTCGCTGTAGAGACCTAGAGAATGATTTAGTGAGTACTCCACAGTTTCTAGGAAGAGGAGTTGATTTTTAAACATCGGGTATTGTGTCCATTCTTAGTTCCCGTTGATGCAACAGGTTTAGAGAAATTTTTCCACTTTTGGAAGACACAGTTCACTTTCCTTCCCATTAACCACACATGCTTCAGCATTACGCATGCTGTTGCGGTGTTTCTATTTTTAAATCATTCTGCCTGGTAAGTGTAGCTGCATGATACCAGCTTGTGAACGTTCCTATGAATTCGATTTAGATCTGTTTCTGCGTATATAGGAGAAACAATCTGAAGTTTATTCACTAAGTCCGCATAGAGACTACTCAGACACAAAACCGTGTGACAGAAGCAATTAAGGTGACCACTCGCGTGAAGCGGAAAATGCGGGCTCGAATCCCGGTCCGACACAAATTTTCATCTGTTACCATGCAGTTATTTCAATGCCCCAATGCAGCAAAAGTCGGAAATTTCTTTCATCTAGTGTGTATACAAGGCCGCAGATCGAAAATGTACAAATGTGTATGAATTCCTAAGGGACCAAACTGCTGAGGTCATCGGTCCCTAGACTTACACACTACTTAAATTAACTTATGCTAAGAACAACACACACATCCATGCCCGAGGAAGGACTCGAACCTCCGGCGGGAGGGGCCGCGCAATCCGTGACATGGAGCCTGAAACCGCGCGGCCACTCCGCGCGGCTGCTGTGGATCGAGACAATGATATTAATTCTTTCGAAGATGCTTGTCTGGAAGAACAGTCACCATATATGTACAATAAATACAGGAAAGGTCTCGGACATACATTTGAGCTATGAAGTAGTATATCTCTATCGCTTATGCTTTATCGAATCTGATGAGCACGATCTTATTTTGGGAAATAGGACAATAATTATAATGTTGAAATCACACCACACAATAAATTAGACGCCCCAAGAAGCATAGCACAGCCTCTGACCTTGATAAAGGCCCGAGCTCGGTGAAGAAGCAAAGTCATCATTCGTTTCGTGTCTACCATATCTAGATGAAGCCAATTATTGATGATTAGATTCAGCAGAACAACGAAGTTGCAGCATCGTCATCGCTATGTTTCACCTATTTCTCAGTAAGTCCCAGACATTTACTGCTTCGTATAGGGAAAATATCCCCAAACATGAGAGAACCGCCTGAAAGCTGCACCCACTCCGTGTCCCCAGAATGGTGACTCGGCGGGCCACACTACACGCCTCCTCTCAACTACTCTGTGCTTCCGGTGAAGGCGTACAACTTTATGTGCCCTTTCTGAAATACCCAACTCCAGATACCCAACGCACGCAGTTTTCTTAGTAGTGTTCTTTGGGAAACAGAGAGCGATGGACCTGCATTCACGGATGCAGCAGCTCTTGTCGGTTTCGTAATCGATGTTATTTATAAATTGTCATGCTCGTATCCGATCCCTCTCGGTCATGATATTTTTACGAACACTGTTGTTAAGCCATGTTACATGGCTGTGAGTGGTACACCATGCTGAGGACTCCACGTTGACACACCAAAAGACCGGACCAGTTCATCCACGACATGGTCAGGGGCACCTGCAGTGACGATAGTTCTTTGTGTCATTCTGTCCCAGCTCTGTGTCGACCATTTTTTACTACGCTGATGCCTCTGTGGGAGGGTTTGTTAAAGCACACCTGCAAGGTGGCGCTCAATCCAGAGATAACGCTGATCGAATCCTTGAGGTAGATTAATTTTTCACAGCCGGTATCTGGCCTGCAACAAGAGAAGAGGTAGTGGCGTAATGTTTATGATAACTATTTATCGCTCCAATGTCCTGGGTTCAATTCCAAATGTAGTGTCGGGCCACTCCCCTTGGCCACACACTGCCATGAAGCACATCCACAGCTGGTGGACTGCTACACTCCTAGGCGTGTCCTGTCGAAGCCAGGGACACACGACAAACCAATCTCTGGTTGTACACACTACGCTGTGTACATGCCAGACCACAGCATCAGTTCCTTGAAGAAGTAAGCAGATTCTTGTTGTATTGTTGATTGCGTTTACTTAAACTTGTGGTCTGACTTTTTACCGGTTCGTAAACATTTTATTTTTATCTGTTGTTACTTTTATGTTGTAATTTCATGTACTGACACGTTTCATGATCTTGGAGATTTGCTCCTTACTTTGGTCCTACGTAACCTGACG
Organism: Schistocerca americana; assembly: GCF_021461395.2. Classification (NCBI taxonomy): domain Eukaryota; kingdom Metazoa; phylum Arthropoda; class Insecta; order Orthoptera; family Acrididae; genus Schistocerca; species Schistocerca americana. The sequence goes on along the minus strand of NC_060121.1, from coordinate 48,864,613 downwards.
TGTAAATAAATAAAATAACACTCTCGCTGTCAACTCGAAGGACAGCAACATCACGCACAGTGTACAGGTAAGACTCCAGTGGGCTCCGCGGGAGGTGCTGCCTACAGCCCTTCAGGCGGAAGCGACCTACGACTGGCATCGGCCCAGCGAGGCCCAACGATTCCGGCTAGACAACCAACCAAGACTCCGGCACTATCCACGACCAGCGCACGACACATACTACCACCCAGCTCACCAACCGGGCGTCCACACAAAGCTGACTATCGTGAGAATCTTTATTTGTAGCAGAAGTCATTTCACTTTTCTACCTTCGCATCAGAATCGTGTTAACAATAAACATGTTCGTTTCTTGTAACTGGTGCACCAACTTATTAATGAGCTGTCCCTTGGCACCGCACAAAACAGACACTTTAAAGCTAACATCTACACAGTGCCTCGTGCAATGACGGCGTATGATGGCGATACATCCGTAGGATGGAGACATTAAGCTGGTGCTATTCGAGACGCGTAGGCTTTGTAGCAACACCTAATTCCATCTTTTCCTTGTCGCATCGTCATTGCACAACACAAACACAACACAACACTATACATACATCCATTACCCTCACATACACTCCTCATACACCCACAACACAAAACTCCCATACATCTGCAAGGACGTGGGCCACGTTGCAAGCCATAAGAAGATCCTTTCTGAGTCGGCGGCTGAAACATTCCCTTCAGGTCTTCCTACCAACATTGCCGTAAGACTTGCTTACTACGCTGATTCCATCCAACTGTCTGGCACATACACACCAAATCAGTGCCATGACTTCCGTCTACAGTGGAGGTTCACGTGACCTTATGGTGTTGATTGATAACCTCGCTATTTACTCTCTTAGCCCCAGCCAGCAACCTGATAACAGTTGTACAATATCTACGGCGGTCCAAAACCACCAGTGTACTTTCCAACGATGACACTAATATGTTGTCTGCTGAACCTTAATTGTTTACTTAGTGGTATGCTTTTTGCGTGTAGCGTCATATGAAAAAAAAAATATTTTCATAAGCTATAGATATTGATTGATCGTAATAGAAGGATCTGTGCCCTGACGGACAAGGCGGATTGGCATTATTGTAGCCTGCAGTCGTATGATGCCCCCACATACGTAATGATTACTTTTTCAACTTTCAAGTACCAACTTTTATTGCACTACTACACGACCACAAATTGTAGATGTAAGTATGTCGTCGGTCCTCCATGGTTGCGAGTACAAGCGTCTATTGGCTGCAGCATGGAGTTTCATAGCTCTTGAATGTAGCCCTGTGGTACTTCACTTTGGTTTTGATTGGACCTAAGTGCAAAGTTTCTGTAGATTTGTGCGTGCAGATGGAGTGCTACAGCACGCTTCGTAACATACCACACACTTTCTATTAGGGAGAGAAGAGCTATGTGGCTGGTCATGGCATTCACAGGTGCAAAGCATGCTCGGCAGGTGGCAGTAACGTGAGGATGAGAATTGTCATGTTGAAACAGGTCACGGGAGTCATCGAACACGTCTAAGCTTCATGCAGCTGCCAACGAGCCTGTTAGCAATGCTAATTGTTAGACGGCACTATAGGGTATCTCTTTCCAATCCATCACACCGAGATACTCGGATGTGTGATGAAAGACCACTAACAACTCTTTGTGACACTCTCCACTGCGCCCCCAGACCACCTCTGAGATAGAAGTAGTGTTCGGTACTAGAAAAACCTGTTGTCAAGTCTGCAGGGCCCCATGTTCCTTCACCATCGACCCCAAGTGAGCCAGACGTGATGCTGGCGGTGGTGAGTGCCAGGCATCATAACAGCCGGTGTATGGTGAGCCCTGCATCAACCAGAGGCCTGCTTATGTTACTAGCACCCATACAATTTTGCGTAGAAGGCAGGACAGCCCGCTGAATGGGCCCTATAATTGCCATTAGATCTGCTCGCATGAGGCAAATAATCCACCGGTCCTCTCCCCTTGTGGGTTTTGTCGGAGGTCCAGTCGTTTCATGTGCCTCATGTGTGCCTTCCTGTATCCACTGCTGCCAACAGCGGGCAGTGGATACGTATGTAAGACCAGGTGGTACGCAATATGACGATAGGACCACCGAGCCTCACGCAGCCCCGCAATGTTTAACCCCTCTAACTCCTCTAGCTTGGCCATTCACCATCGGACGTGTTCCATGGGCATAGAGCATGTTCATGTCATGCTCTAGTTACGCTACCCGCCCACGTTCTTTCCGGTACGGCCGTCTGGGGCCAATGGGAACGACTTCGCAGCCTCACCCACACTCCCTGAGTGCACGGGCGACGGTGCAAAAGTAATCATTGGCATAGCGGATGCTGTGCAACGTACCAACGTACTGGCCCGGTTTGCAGTGCATTGGCTGGGACCTTCTGTTTGTAGCACTTTTCATGACGATCAGTATGAAAGAACAATCGAGAGACGTCAACGTAATAAAATGTTCACTTTAGCCAAGTGGTAACAACCGGTGTAATTAAGACTTGATGTCGGGAGTAACAGGATAATAGCTTCCCTCCAGCCATAAAGATTCGGGTTTCCAGTGATTTCCGTAGCTTACTTAAGGCCTAAGAGGGACGCTTCGTTCTATAACGCGGTACATGTCATTCCACCACCTGGCTCAGTCTGAGCTTGTGATCCAGCTTTAATGATTTCGTCGGTGACGGCATGTTGAAGTCTAAGCTTCCTTCGTCTCTCTGTTATCTCAGTATTATCAAATGTGATAAAAGGTGCTAACGAGTGAAAAATGCAGGACACGAAGTTCTATGATATTCATTTATTATTACTATCGGTTTCGGTGACGAACCGTCACCTTGGTATGACTCTGGGGAAACAAACAGACAGAACGAAAAAGCAGACTGAAATTATGACAAAGTCCAGTACCCACGTCCATCTCTAGAGCTTCTTATTTTTCTCCTCAGGAGACAGCAATGCAGCCAACTGCCCATCCACAAGCAGCTCGACACACTTCCAGTTAATTCGAGAACTGCAGCCTGGTTGACAACATGGGCCCAGCGATCTGCCATGTGAAGTCAGTGATACCAAACTGCTTTGCTGCCAATCTTAGGAACAACGCCCCTGTCTCCTATGACAAACCTCTTGCTTTATCTGTGATGTCTTAAGAACTATGCACATGTGTGCACCTGCATACCAAATGGCAGTTCCTAGGATTGAAACAGAAACGCCAAAATGCCCATGACGTAAATGTGGGAGCATTATCACTAACCATCACCTTAGGACGCCAAAAATTAGCAGTTATCATGGACAAATGTGGGATGCTCCACTCCACAGTAGTGGAGCCATATGAATCTGGTGAAGGCTTGCACTACAACGAAAACTTATCAGTTGCCGTCTTAGCGAGCCGAAGGGGACGCAGGTAGTCAATAAAAATTTATCCATCAGCCTAAACTGTGTAGTGGAATCCAAAAATTCCTTTTTATTACCTATATGGGGTTTGCCCAACTTCCACTTTCGGCACTTGGCTACTGACGCCTGGATTTCAGAGGTCATTCCCTTCCATTTTAATCTTGTGCACGCCTAGGTGTCCCCCACATAAAGACTGGTGGAAATAGATGAAGACCTGGGCACTAGACTCTGGGGAAACAAATCTTTAACCTCACATTATACTTAGTATGATAGCACAAAAGGGTACCCTTCCACTGGAAAACCACCCCCAAAGCTGTTCCTGACGTCGTCAAACTCCCCGTCCCTGAGATACTCCTCTCCAGGTTATAAAACAGGGCTGTAATCTCAGATAGGATGGTAGGTGCCAACCTGATTCCCAACACCTCTCCTGCTACAACAGGTATTGGTGCCACTGGTACCTGCTTCTGAGATCCTTCAATGTGTATGAGATGTGGATGTTAGTGTGCCACCTTCTGAGCCTTGCGCAACTGGCCAGGACCCTACTCAAGGCTTGGTTGTCAGTTTCCTGTCTAAACCTCCCATGTTCTAAACTAAATTAAAATTTCTCCAATGCTTGTAGTACCGCCAGAGCCTCGAGTTCATACACTGAATAATGGCTTTCGGGTCATGACAGAGCCCTCGATGCATTGTTCAACAGCCTGTGCTCGCCTCCCTGTCCTTGCAGGAGAACCACCACAACGCACAAGTTGCTGAGAGCGTTCTTCGGGGCCTCAAAAGCCGACTGCTGGGACTGCCTACCAGAACATTTCCCCTTTCCTACGAAACTGGTTCGGGGGAGACGCTAAATGTGCAGAATGGGGCAGGATTTTTCTGAAAAAATTCACCATGCTCACGAACAACGCTATATCCATTTTATTTTGGGGACTGGGAAATATTTAAATAGCATATGTCCTGGACTGATCAACGCCCATCCTTTTTGTTGACACACTGTGACCCAAAGAGGAAATCTCTTTCGGAGCTAACATAATCTTAGAGAGCTGGTGAATCCAGCCTCGACCAGGCAACATAATACCTTCCTCAAGTGCTCGAGATGTTCCTCAAGGCTCGCGCTATACAGCACCACGTCATGCAGGTAATTAAACATATAATTAAATTTTAGGCCCTATAGTACAGAGTCTAGCAACCAGAACAGGATTTCCACACCTGTAGGAGCCGGCCGCGGTGGTCTAGCGGTTCTAGGCGCTCAGTCCGGAGCCGCGTGACTGCTACGGTCGCAGGTTCGAATCCTGCCTCGGGCATGGATGTGTGTGATGTCCTTAGGTTAGTTAGGTTTAAGTAGTTCTAAGTTCTAGGGGACTGATGACCATAGATGTTAAGTCCCATAGTGCTCAGAGCCACTCACACCTGTAGGAAGTCCAAAAGGGACGCTGTTGAACTCAGATAAATTGTATCCTTGTAGAACGCGATTAATGGGGTAGAATCTTCATCGAGCAGGATTTTGCAATATGCTTGATTCAAGTCCAGCACAGTGGACACCCTTGCGCCCACGAACAAATTAAAACAGTTGTGCAATTTGGTGAAGGGAACTGCCTCTAATTGCACCATTTGTTTTACATCTCTGTAGTCGACACTTCCCTCGACCCCAATCACTAAGGCTTAGCCACCAGGAAAGTGGGTGCCACGTATACTGACAGGGATGGCCACGTTAATTGGTTCAAATAGCTCTGAGCAGTATGGGACTTAACTTCAGTCCCCTAGAACTTAGAACTACTTAAACCTAAGTAACCTAAGGACATCACACATATCCATGCCCGAGGCAGGATTCGAACCTGCGACCGTAGCAGTCCCGCGGTTCCGGACTGCGCGCCTAGAACCACTAGACCACCGCTCCATGTTAATTCATCCTTTAGTAACTGAGTGATAATACCATTCAACTGACAGCACCTAGTAGACAAGGGACTCGATACACCACTGGCTCATTCCAGAGCTGCTGCCTACTTGACAACATGGGCCCAGTGATACACTCTATGTCTTCAGTGACATCAAAACGCTCACTGTCGAGCTCAGAAACATCGCCGTTTGTGTCCTGCGACTGACCTCTTGCTTGATCTGTGACGCCTTAAGAAGTTTTGGAAGGCGTGTGGGCGCATACCTGCCGAAGGATCAAATCTCTGCATCAACGATGCACTGCTGGCAAGAACAGCAAGTAGCGATATGGTCGTTCGAACTCTGCTGTCCCTCCCTCTTTCTTGCCCCACTCCAAATCGCTGCTTGCGTTCAACAGACGAACGCCGCATTGCTTGGGTGTGTATATAATCTAGCCTTGTAACACTCCGTCTCTTCCTTCTCTCTCTCTCTCTCTCTCCATCTCCTGCTTCACTCCATCTCTGTCTCTCGCCTCTCTCTTGTGTACCTCCTCCACCTTTCTCTATTTATATCCTGCTCCCCTTCTCTCTGTCCATCTGCTAGTCCTTCCTCTGTCCATCGGCTCCTTCCCCTTCTGTCAATCTGCTGCTTTCCCCTCCTTCTTCTCCTGAAATTCCATCTTCTTCCCTCCTTTCTTTCTATCCATCGCTACTCTTCTCATCGTCTTTGCCTTCTATGTCCATCTCCACCTCTTCCCCACCTTTGCCCATCTCCCTCTGTTCCCTTTCTCCGTCCATTACCTCCTCCCAGGCTCCCTACGTATCTTCCCCCCCCCTCCCCCCGTCTCCGCCCATCTCCTCCTCATTCCTTTCTCTGCCCACTCCCTCCTTACGACGCTGCGTGTTCGTCTCCCCCCTCACTACATCTCCTCCTCCCCCTTCTACTTCCACATTATCATGCTCACCCCAGTAGGAGGCTGATGGATCTTAACCCCACTGTACTTCTTTCCAGATCGTTGCTAACATGCACACACAATTTAATTGAAATCGTCCCAGTGGTTTCGGACGAGCCTCTTACCCATCACTTCCCCCGACGAAGAAACATTTCAGATACATTCCATATACACTTATCACATTTCACACGTATTTGTACACTTATTTGACCAGTATCTCTAGTGAATTTCGACCTGTAGTTACATTTTCACGCAGCGTAAAGTTTTTGATATGGGATCCCCTGCACAATGATATAATTTTGCAGGTAAATCCAGTGGTATACGGGGATACTGTCGCGAAATGTTTTGTGAATAAAGTTAGTAGTAAAGACGTAATAAATTAAAATGTCTTGGATAATGGGTTAGTTTTTCATGCATCTCAGCATTTGACGACACATTTGCTGAACTGTATGCTGTACAATGATATATTATTGTTGGCACGATCAGCGGCATATCTGAATGCCGTCTGTGAAAAATGTTGTGAATGATGCGGCAGCTCATCATGCTAAAAATGGTTCAAATGGCTTTGAGCACTATGCGACTTAACTTCTGAGGTCACCAATCGCCTAGAACTTAGAACTAATTAAACCTAACTAACCTAAGGACATCACAAACGTCCATGCCCGAGGCAGGATTCGAACCTGCGACCGTAGCGGTCGCTCGGTTCCAGATTGTAGCGCCTAGAACCGCACGGCCACTCCGGCCGGCAGCTTATCATGCATCTCAGTGATTATGACGTCACAGCTCCTGAACTACATGTCCTACAGTGGTACATATTTCAAGTTACATTCAGCGGGATATGTGGATTGTGTCTGCGAAAGATCTTGGTAACAGATTTATTAGTAAATAAGTAATAAATGAGAAAGTCATACACATGGGAAAATGTCTCATGCATCTCAGTATATGAAGTTATATCCGTTGAACTACCTGTCGTACAATGATATGTTTTTGTAGGTACACTAATCGGCATATGTAAATTCCGTTGAAAAAAATGTTGCGAATAGAATTAGTGCCAATGAAACAATGAATTTAAAAGTCTTGTTTGATTAGGCAGTTCGTCCCTCATATCATTGTTTATGACGTCATATCTCTTGAACTGCGTCATACAACGATGTAGTTTTGTTGACACATTCAGTGGTATTCGAGAATACTGTCTGCAAAATGTGTCACGAATACTGTTAGTAGTGAAGAAGCAATAAATCAAAACGTCATGTTCCAAGTGACAGTTTTACTGCACGAACAGGGAAAACGTAATAAGCGCTAAACCTTTTTCCTTTTGTCACTGTGGTGGCTGTCAGTGATAAAAAAATCCGTAAAGGTTGTAATTATATGTAAAGTTAGGTGCAAGACGTTAAAGTCAGTACCGCTTAGACTTTTGTTTATTTACAGTCTTACATTTACACTTACACAATCATGATTTCGGATTCAAAGTGCCATTATCAAGCCTTTTAATTGTTATACAGTGCCTAAGATAGCATACTGTCGTTTTAGGCACTGTATAACACTTAAAACATTTGATAATGGCACTTTGTCGGCCGCGGTGGCCGAGCGTTTCTAGGCGCTTCAGTCCGGAACCGCTCGACTGCTACGGTCGCAGGTTCGAATCCTGCCTCGGACATGGATGTGTGTGATGTCCTTAGGTTAGATAGGTTTAAGTAGTTCTAGGGGACTGATGACCTCAGATGTTAAGTCCCATAGTGCTCAGAGCCATTTGACCCAATGGCACTTTGAAGCCTAAATCATGATTATGTAAGTGTAAATGTAACACTGTAAATAAACCACAGTCTAATGGTGGTACTGACTTTAAAGGAATATATTATGACTGTGGCCCTGCATTATGAAGAAATTATTAGTTCCAAGTCACTAAACGCTTCCATTCTCAAATACTGAATGACTAAATTGTGGGTATTCATGTGTCGTGTGCTATACAGCTTTTTCACCCGCACCGCCACCCGTTTGAAAGGTAGGAGGTTCTTCCCCACAGCAATGCTTCTCATACATTAAGGGTTATGTGTACCAAGTTTGGTTGATCTCGGTCCAGTGTTGAGGAAGAGCTTGGAAATTTGTGGTAAGGCCACATGGGACCAAACTGCTGAGGTCATCGGTCCCTATGACTACACACTACTTAATCTAACTAACTTACGCTAATGACGACACACGCACCCATGCCCGAGGGAGGACTCGAACGTCCGACGGGGCAAGCTGGGTGGACCGTGACAAGGCGTGTCAGACCGCTGAGGAAGAACCGTAGATCGTGCGTCAGATGTACAGGGCGTAACAAGTGCAGATATTTTTATTGGTGATTGAGGACAGCGTATTGAACAACATTAAGTCAGGATTTACTTCTACTAATAAGTATTGCTATTAGCAATAGTACGTTTTTAGATTGGGTAGTACCTCCCAATACATGTGGTAAGATGAAGCCATTAATGCTTATTTCCCCCTGGGCAGCAAGTAGGTGTTGAATGTCGACACGTTGATGCAAAATGGTTAGTGTATACTGGCAGATATAGTCTGCTTAGTGGTGGAGTTACGACAGTGCAGAAAACATCAGGCAGCAAAGTCAGTGGCGCGTTTGTAGGAAGACTGTTCGATGCAGAGAAAAACCAACCGATACAGTGATGTGTGCTATTTTACCCGCTACACCGTGTTTACGAATATACATTTTTAATAATATTTATGGATAGAGATCTGCGACTTCACTCTGTCATACATACACTACTGGTCATTAAAATTGCTGCACCAATAAGAAATGCAGATGATAAACGGGTATTCATTGGACAAATATACTAGAACTGACATGTGGTTACATTTTCACGCAATTTGGGTACATAGATCCTGAGAAATCAGTACCCAGAACAACCACCTCTGGCCGTAATAACTGCCTTGATACGCCTGGGCATTGAGTCAAACAGAGCTTGGATGGCGAGTACAGGTACCCATGCAGCTTCAACACGATACCACAGTCCATCAAGAGTAGTGACTTGCGTATTGTGACAAGACAGTTGCTCGGCCACCATTGACCAAACGTTTTCAATTCGTGAGAGATCTGGAGAATGTTCTGGCCAGGGCAGCAGTCGAACATTTTCTCTATCCAGAAAGGCCCGTACAGGACCTGCAACATGCGGTCGTAAATTATCCTTGCTGAAATGTAGGGTTTTGGAGGGATCGAATGAAGGGTAGAGCCACGGGTCGTAACACATCTGAAATGTAACGCCCACTGTTCAAATAGCCGTCAATGCGAACAAGAGGTGACTGAGACGTGTAACCAATGGCACTCCATACCATCACGACGGGTGATACGCCAGTATGGCGATGACGAATACACGCTTCCAATGTGCGGTCACCGCGATGTCGCCAAACACGGATGCGACCATAATGATGCTGTAAACAGAACCTGGATTCATCCGAAAAAATGACGTTTCGCCATTCGTGCACCCAGGTTCGTCGTTGAGTACTCCATCGCAGGCGCTCCTGTCTGTGATGCAGCGTCAAGGGTAACCGCAGCCATGGTCTCCGAGCTGATAGTCCATGTTGCTGCTAACGTCGTCGAACTGTTCGGGCAGATGGTTGGTGTCTTGCAAACGTCCCCATCTGTTGATTCAGGGATCGAGACGTGGCTGCACGATCCGTTACAGCCATGCGGATAAGATGCCTGTCATCTCGACTGCTAGTGATACGAGGCCGTTGGGACCCAGCACGGCGTTCTGTATTACCCTCCTGAACCCACCGATTCCATATTCTGCTAACAGTCATTGGATCTCGACCAACGCGAGCAGCAATGTCGCGATACGTAAACCGCAATCACGATAGGCTACAATCCGACCTTTATCAAAGTCGGAAACGTGATGGTACGCAATTCTCCTCCTTACACGAGGCATCACAACAAGGTTTCACCAGGCAACGCCGGTCAACTGCTATTTGTGTATTAGAAATCGGTTGGAAACTTTCCTCATGTCAGCGCGTTGTAGGTGTCGCCACCGGCGCCAACCTCGTGTGAATGCTCTGAAGAGCTAATCATTTGCATATCACAGCATCTTCTTCCTGTCGGTTAAATTCCGCGTCTGTAGCACGTCATCTTCGTGGTGTAGCAATTTTAATGGCCATTAGCGTAGTTTGTCGAATTCTTGTTTCGTCTTAACCACATCCAAGTGCCTTAGACAGACACACGCGCGCGCGCGCGTACACACACACACACACACACACACACACACACACACAGTGAGAGAGAGAGAGACAGAAAAAGAGAAAGAGGGCTGGAGGAGAGCAGAGTGTGAGTTTTCGCGATGTGTCTTCCCGACAGGCTGCAACTTGTACCTCCCAGGCGATTCCTCTCGCAGACAGAGGGCCAGATTTATTGGCGGCACATATTGGCGACTTTTCCAGCCGCTACCTCTGGGCTGGGGGGCGGCGAACGCCTTCTGCTTTCTGATACCTGGGCGGTCCCGCCTCTTCCACAACTTCTCCAGGATCGGAGCTGTCGACAGCAGCAAATGGTGCCCTAGCAAAAATCTAACTTATTTCAGTCAGCTATCTGACGTACGACCCTCATACTAACAAACGTGTCAGAACTAAACCATGCTGTACGCTATATCCTTTTCATTTAAATTTTCTTTTCTTAATGTATGTGTCACTTTTGGCTTTCCCAGTGGTCTAAGGAATGATTTTCATGCAACACATTGATTGTCATTGTGAAATTCTCACAGTACTTTATCGACACAATTGAGCGACATCTACAGGTGAAACAAATACTTTGCTGAACTGTGGCTGAAGCAGAGTTCGGAGATGTGTTCGTCGCACCCGAAAATATTAGTCAGTAGCGGAAATAAAGTACTGTGGGAATTTCACAATGGCATTCAACGTATTTTCTTGTGTGTACATAGAGAACAAACTTTCTACAGATACAGCTCTTGGATCCTTATAACGTTTTCAGAATTTGAAGTACAGCGCCCAGATAAGTATCTCCTGCAAAAGTGCGGTCCACTACTCAAATACATTTGCAAAAATCGACTGTGAAGCTTTCCTAGAGCCGCTACGTGCAAAAAATTTCTAATTTCTTGACTTAACTACCCTTTGCTGCGTGTGTGGGTTACTAGTTTAGCAATGGCAAGGTCGCTGTTTCGATTCACAATAGAATCTACTTTCTTTTTACTTTCATTTGCTTTCTAAATATATCATTAACCAGCTACTCATTCATATCTTTTTAATGTAATAACAAATTTCGTCTTTAATTAGGATCAGTAAGAAATGGGAATATTCAAAATACATTACATTTTGGAAGAATAAATTGAAATATGTTAAAGCGCTACATGTATTTGTATTAAAATTTGTGTCTAATGTGTTCCACATCTGACTAGAGGATTGTAAGTGCCACGATCAGGACAACAAATAAAGTGTACATCACGTGTATATTTCTTATTAAAGGGCCGCCTAACCTTGGAAAAGTCGTAGAAATGTAAGGGGTCCTTAAAACTAAACCAAAACTGAGATTGACAGTTATTTATTTGCTCCAGTGATCGACATAAATCACAATAGAACGAAACGAGTGCAAAGCTGGAAACTCAAACCATTTTACAAAATGACGCTCACAGTGTGCGCACGTACCAAAAAGTTTGGAACTTTCTATGGAGAAACGGCAATAAATTCTGATCTTGTAGAATGCTCAAGCAATCAAAGTTAATGATACAATAGGAGACCAAAAATTATAACCAAATCAAGCAATACACGTTATATGGCGAATAAGTAAGTAACGAGCTGCTCAGAATCTACGAGTATATCACGTTACCACAGTCTGCGGCGCTTACATTTCGCCAAATAAGCCACCATGTGTCACTCACCACCAGATGATCGGTGGAGATCACTTCCTCTGAACTACGGCCTGGAGTTGAAACTCCAGAATATAAGTTCACAATCCTTCACCCTCTAATCTGAAAAATACATAAAAATCATCAATTGACACAGTGTTCCATTAAGTTTCGGGTGTGCAGCCGCAAGGATTCTTCTTCTAATATTTCGGCCGTATAACGTTCAGCCATCTTCAGAATGAGCCGCAAGACTGCCGCTCAAGTGCTCGCTTAGTCCCTTTATACTCGTGTACCGCGCAGTTCCAAAGCATATGTGAGCGTCAGTCCACTTGTCAGTATAACTTTGTACCCGCTCTGTCCTGGCTGCATGAAATTATTCGGTTGGGAAAGGTGTTCTAGAGCTGTTGTATCCTTTTCTGCAGCAAGCAGGCCCGCAGCTGTTGTGGCAGCCGTGATATCCTCGATAATTGCACTGGCACACAGTTGATGGCCAAGCTGGTCCTACACATGTGCTATCAGGGACAAATATGTGGTACTTGCTGATCACAGGAGTATCTCAACAGCACACAGTTCATAGAGACACATGCCACGTGTGTATCTATATCTACATGTATCTACATCTACATGGATATCTTGTAAATCACGTTTAAGTGCCTGGCAGAGGGTTCAGCTAACCACCTACACAATAATTCTCCGTTAGTCCAATCTCGAACAGTGCGCGAAAAAAACGAACACCTATATCTTTCCGTGCCAGCTGTGACTTCCCTTATTTTATTACGATGATCGTTTCTCCCTATGTTGGTCGTCGTCAACAAATCATTTTCGCACTAAGGGGAGAAATTCGGTGATTGAAATTTCGTGAGGAGATTCCGCAGGAACAAAAAGCCTTTGTTTTAATGATGTACACCGCAAACCCTCTATCATTTCAGTGAAAATCTCTCCCCTATTTCGCGATAATCCAAAACGTGCTGCCCTTCTTTGAGCTTTATCGATGTACTCTGTCAATCGTGTCTGGTAAATATCCCAAATCAGATGGACAACTGTAGTGTCTTTAGTAGCTCTGTTACATTTTCTAAGTGTCCCTCCAGTAAAACTCTGTTTTTTATTAGCCTTCCCCACAATATGTTCTATGTTTTCCTTTCCATTTAAGTTGTACGTAATTGCAATTCGTAGGTATCTAATTGAATTTACGGCCTCTATATTAGACTGATTTATCGTATAACCGAAGTTTAATGGATTCTTTTAGCCCTCTTGTGGATGACCTTTTTCGTTGTTTAGGGTCAATTGCCCGTTTTGCAGCATACAGGTTGTTGTTGTGGTCTTCAGTCCTGAGACTGGTTTGATGCAGCTCTCCATGCAACCCTATCCTGTGCAACCTGCTTCATCTCCCAGTAGCTACTGCAACCTACATCCTTCTGAATCTGCTTAGTGTATTCATCTCTTGGTCTCCCTCTACTATTTTTACCCTTCATGCTGCCCTCCAATACTAAATTGGTCATCCCTTGATGCCTTAGAACATTTCCTACCAACCGATCCCTTCTTCTAGTCAAGTTGTGCCACAAACTCCTCTTCTCCCCAATTCTATTCAATACCTCCTCCTTAGTTATGTGGTCTACCCATCTAATCTTCAGCATTGTTCTGTAGCACCACATTTCAGAAGCTTCTATTCTCTTCTTGTCTAAACTATTTATCGTTTATGTTCACTTCCATACATGGCTACACTACATACAAATACTTTCAGAAACGACTTCCTGACACTTAAACCAATACTCGATGTTAACAAATTTCTCTTTTTCAGAAACGCATTCCTTGCCATTGCCAGTCTACATTTTAAATCCTCTCTACTTCGACCATCATCAGTTTTTGCTCCCCAAATAGCAAAACTCCTTTACTACTTTAAGTGTCTCATTTCCTAATCTAATTCCCTAAGCATCACCCGACTTAATTCGACTACATTCCATTATCCTCGTTTTGATTTTGTTGATGTTCGTCTTATATCCTCCTTTCAGCTGCTCTTCTAGGTCCTTTGCTGTCTCCGACAGAATTACAATGTCATCGGCGAACATCAAAGTTTTTATTTCTTCTCCATGGATTTTAATAGCTACTCCGAACTTTTCTTTTGATTCCTTTACTGATTGCTCAATATACAGATTGAATAACATCAGGGACAGTCTACGACCCTGCCTCACTCCCTTCCCAACCGCTGCCTCCCTTTCGTGCCCCTCGACTCTTATAACTGCCATCTGGTTTCTGTACAAATTGTAAATAGCCTTTCGCTCTCTGTATTTTACCCCTGCCATCTTCAGAATTTGAAAGAGAGTATTCCAGTCAACATTGTCAAAAGCTTTCTCTAAGTCTACAAATGCTAGAAACGTAGGTTTTCCTTTCCTTAATCTTTCTTCGAAGTCAAGTCGTAGGGTCTGTTGTGACTTGGCAAGACAGCCAAGTCACTATGAGAGGAAGCCGAAAGGCACGCGCTTAAGCTCACGCAGGCTGGCGCGAGGTCTGGAACAGTTAAGGGAATTAACAGTAGCAACTAAAGTACGTAGTAGATGTAATACTTAACTTTAATCCATAATTGGAGAACATCGCTCTTGGCGGTACATGTTTTATAATTTCAATATTAACTGGTAATGGCGCTTTGCTAGGTCGTAGCAAATGACGTGACTGAAGGCTATGCTAACTATCGTCTCGGCAAAAGAAAGCGTATTTGTCAGTGAACCTTTCCTAGAAAAGTCGGCTGTACAACTGGGGCGAGTGCTTGGAAGTCTCTCTAGACCTGCCGTGTGGTGGCGCTCGGTCTGCAATCACTGACAGTGGCGACACGCGGGTCCGACGTATACTAACGGACCGCGGCCGATTTAAAGGCAACCACCTAGCAAGTGTGGTGTCTGGCGGTGACACCACAGGGTCAGTATTGCCTCACGTGTTCCAACATTTCTACGGAATCCATATACCATACAGGTATCTTTGCTAAATCGTTTTTGGATTCGTTTTGACCTTTTGGTGGCTTTACTAATCGATAAACGACAGCATCATCTGAAAGAAACATAAGACGGATGCTCACATTGTCTCCTATATCGATTATGTAGATAAGGAATAGCATAGGACCTATAATACTACCTCGAGGAATGCGAGAAATCACTTCTGTTTTACTCGATGACTTTCCCTCAATTACTACGAACTGTGACATCCCTGACAGGAAATCAGGAATCTAGTCACGTAACTGAGACGATAGTCCATAAGCACACAATTTCACTAAAAGCTGCTTGCGTGTTAGTGTGTAAGAAGCCTTCTGGAAATTTAGAAATACCGAATTAATTCGAAACCCCTAGTCAACAACACGCAGCACTTCGTATGAGTAAAGAGCTAATTGTGTACGATATTTTCTAAATCCATGTTGATTTTCCCTCAACAGACCGTTTTCTTCGAGGTAGTTCATAACGTTCGAACACAATATGTGTTCCAAAATCCTGCTGCACATCGACGTTAACAGTGTGAGCACGTAATTTAGTGGATTATTCCCACTACCTTTCTCGAATATTTGTGTGACCTGTACAACTTTTCAGTCTTTGTGTACCGATCTTTCGTCGAGAGAGCGGTTGTATGTGATTTTTAAGTATGGAGCTATTGTACAAGCATACTATGAAAGGAACTTAAGCGGTATACAGTCTGAACCGGAAGACTTGCTTATGTGATTTAAGTTGCTTCACTATTCCAAGGACGTCTACTTCTACGTTACGAATGTTGGCAGCTGTTCTTGATTCGAATTCCGGAATATTTGCTTCGTCTGATCACTCTCCTATTGGAAAACAGCACCACAATACATGAGGGCACAGGATGTCTGTGATGTAACGTCAAAGTTTCCTCAGTTGCTACCAGCCGTGAAGTGAAATCCACTCCCCACCCCATGACGCCAGACATAACACCGCTGTGCCTCTCCAAAACATTGGAAGAATCGAACCTTACCCCTAATCACTGTACTCCTCAACGATAGACATCCAGGGCAGAGTAGAACCGTGATTCATCTCTGGACACAATACGACGCCATTACTTAGGAGAGCATGCTTCGTGGTTGTGGCACCACTCCAAATGCACTTTTGCTGTGCTGTGGTCCACACGTGGGGCAGTAGTCCCCTAGTCCAGCTGCTGCTGGTCTCCGATCAGTGATGTTGGATAACACAGAATATTGCAGCCAGTTCGTTGCTTACTCTCGGCTGCCAGGCTCAGATGCAAGGAATCTGCGGTGTGCTTGAGGCACAGTATGGCAGTCCCCCTTGCCACGGACAGACGTGGTTGACTAAAGCCTTTACAGTCATCGTTTTTTTTTTATTGGCATTTCTAGTTACGTAGGACCGAATTGTGGAGCAAATCTTCAAGTTCATGGAACGTCACAGTACATGAAATTATAACATAAAAGTAACAGCAGATAAAATAAAACGTTTATGAACCCAAGAGAAGTCAAGCCATAAGTAAACGCAATAAGCAATACAACACAAGAATAAGCTTAATTTTTCAAGGGACTCCTCAGCAGAACGGAAGAAGTGACTCATGAAGAAACTCTTCAGTTTCGATTTGAAAGCGCGTGGATTACTGCTAAGATTTTTGAATTTTAGTGGTAGCTTACTGAAAATGGATGCAACAGTATACTGCACACCTTTCTACCAAGAGTTAAAAAGTGCAATCCAATTTCAGATTTGATTTCTGCCGAGTACTAACTCAGTGCAAGCTGCTAATTCTTAGGAATGATTTAAATTCTGTTCCAACACAAGTATTTTCTAATGTACAATGTGATTTAGATGAACCAGATGATGATGAATTCCATTGTGATAGAGAATGTCTAGAGACCAAATTGTTTACTCAGACTGAGCTTAAAGATTTGGTTAAGGATCTGGGCTTGACGAAAGAAAAGCTGAATTGCTTGGCTCTAGATTAACAGAAAAGAAGTCATTGGCAGTTGGGCATATACATGGATAGAAAGAGAGAGCGGAAATTTTCCAAGTTTTTTCAACAATGAGGTGATTTAGTGTACTGCTCAGACTTCCCTACTCTGATGAATGAGTTTGGTATTGAAAACAAAAAGCAAGACTGGGGGCTGTTTATTGCTTCATCCAAAACTAGTTTAAGGGTTGTTTCATTACACAATGGTAACATGTCTATACCTGTTGGACATTCTACACTTATGAAAACCTCACATCCATGCCCAAGGCAGGAATCGAACCTGTGACCGTAGCGGTCGCGCGGTTCCAGACTGAAGCGCCTAGAACCCCTCGGCCACAACGGCCGGCCTGGATGATATGTGGCGATCTAAAAGTAACATGCATGCTCCTTGGTCAGCAAGGTGGCTTTACAAAATTTCCATGTTTCTTGTGTGAATGGGACAGTAGGGCTAGGGGTCAAAACTGGTGCAGAAAGAACTGGCCTGTGAGGGAAATGAAAGTAAAGAATATATATGTTGAGAGGGCAATGTCAAAATACCCAGACCAGTGAATAGGGGTCGGCAAGAGGTTCGCGAACTTACACCACTTATTGCCCGAACCGGCCGTTTCTTAGCCAAAAATATCCTTTCAGAATGGGAAGAGTTATTCCAAAATATAATACCAGACGACATAAGCGAATGAAAATAAGCAAAGTAGACATTTTCGTGTCGAACGATCACTTACTTCAGATACTGTTCGAACGGTAAAAACTGCAGCATTAAGTCTTTGAACAAGATCCTGAATGTGAGCTTTCCACGACAATTTACTATCTATCTGAACACCTAGAAATCTGAATTGTTCAGTTTCACTAATCATATACCTATTCTGTGAAATTAAAATATCGGGTTTTCTTGAATTGTGTGCTAGAAACTGTAAAAACTGAGTCTTACTGTGATCTGGCGTTAGATTGGTTTTCTACAAACCATAAACTTATGTCATGAACTGCACTATTCGAAACTGAGCCAATGTTGCACATAACATCCTTTACTACCAACCTACTGTCATCAGCAAACAGAAATATTTTAGAGTTACCCGTAATACTAGAGGGCATATCATTCGTATAAATAAGGAACAGGAGTGGCCCCATCACTGATCCCTGAAGAACCCCCCCCCCCCACCCCCCCCCCCCCACCCCCATTGCCTGTACCCTACACAGCACTTTTGTTACAGTAACAGGTGAACCAATTATGAACTACTCCTCGTATTCCATAATGGTCCAACTTCTGGAGCAATATTTTGTGAGCAATACAATCGAATGATTAGTTAAATCAAAAAATATGCCTAGCTTAAGAGGATCGCTGACCAGTTACTTGTAATCTTTCCAGTAGGGCATCCATTGCTGGAACAGTAGGCTGAAGGAAAAGTAGCAACATGCAATACTTCATGGTAAGTGATCGCACTATGACCAAGGCCTGTCTTGACTATGTGTGGCACACTCTGGGAAAAGACACTGAGGGAGAAAGGGAATCCTCCTCATATCGATTTGTTGACCATACTGAAACATGAATCTCCGGATTTTTCCTTCCATGGAATCTTACAGTAACTATGTGTTTAGAGTGAAATCTCTGTTACAAAAGAAACATTCTAGATACGCACAGAAAGATTCCAAAAACAGAATGCATCATTCTTATACAGTGATGCACTATAGAGCTCGAGAACAGATGTCAGCAGAGGATGAGCTGGAGGGGAGAGTTCGTGTGTGTCTGACTGTTGTGTAACACAAGGCGAAGGCGACAGAAACTCCCAAGGGGCCAAGGTTATGTAATCCCTAGCCACAACAAGTTTCATTTTTGACTAGAAGACGTGGCAGACAGGTGCAGGGTCCAGTCAGACATACGGGTCACATCAGACACAATGGCGCCACAGCCCACTGTGTGCAAACCAGCACATGCCATCACTACAGGAAACCTTTTCTCCCCGGGGGGAGGGGGGGAAGGAGAAGCAAGGTCAATGCAACAATCTCGGTGTACTCCACCTGTACCAGCCAGTGCACCTCACCTGCCATTGACACTGGCCTGGGGCGGGCTGTGAGGCACGACTCATGCACCTGCTGGTGTCCAGCTCACAGAAGAGCATTGAACTGATGCAATGAATGCTCACCCAGAGTGCCCAACCAAGGTATGCCCCCCTACCCAATTTATGCGTACAGCTAATAATCACAATACAAGGAATGCACACAGTAATGAACACGGTAGTAGGCCACCTGCTCCACGATGTATCACCATCAAAGAGAAGCCCTATGGCCACCTGACAAGAGTGTGTGGTTGACAGCTGCATCACTCCAGAATGCCCTCCAGTACATTGAACACGTGATCGTACACTGCCTCCAGTCACCTCTCCCTCTCTCACCACACCCTCGACGCGACCCCACCCACCATGCTACACTCAAAACACTGTGTGTGACAAATGCTTTTTGTTGATGTATGCATGTGGAACTTTCTTTACATTAGAGTCATTATGATAGGCATTTGATTGGTGCAATGAATAAAACATATCCCCATTTGAGCTGATATGTATTTATGCACGTTTGTAGGATCTGTAGAGGCATGTTTTTATTATATCATGCCATCTAGTATGTCTAGTATGCAGCCAAAGTGATGTTAAGAATAATTAATAAAAGACTTGAAAAAGTAATAGAGGAGAATCTCGCCGAGGAGCAGTTTGGCACCAGAGATGCAATAGGGCTCCTACGAATATTGGGAGAAAGGTTTATTGAAAAAGGAAGAGACCTATGTATGTGCTTCATCGATTTCGAAAAGGCATTTGATAATGTGGTTTGGGACAAGCTGGCGACTATTATGAGGGAAACGAGAGTGGACTGGAAAACTGGAAGACTTATAAACTCATTGTACCTTAATCAAAAAGTTTCAGTTAAAGTGAGAGGAGAAAGTACAAACTGGATCAGACTAGGGAAAGGAGTAAGACAAGGATGCTGTTTATCACCTACTCTTTTCAACCTGTACTTGGAAAATATGATTGACCAATGCTCATTAGATGACAAAGGTGTAGAAATTGGAGGAAGAAGAGTAGGGTGCTTGAGATTTGCTGATGACATGGTCCTTCTAGCCACAGGGGAAAAAGAATTACAGGATTTGGTGGACACCATTGCAACTAACGGAAAAAAATATGGAATGAAAATTAAAACAAATAAAACAAAAGTGTTGGCAATAGGAGGAAATAATTAAATAAAAATTGTGCTGAATGGAGAAACACTAGAACAGGTGCAAAATTTTAAGTATCTTGGAAGCAGGATAGACACCGACTGGAGGTGCACCACAGAATTAAAACAAGGATAGCAATGGCAAAAGAGGCGTTTTATAAGAAAAGGAGAATCTTCTGCAGCTGTCTGGACAGAGAACTCAGAAAGAGACTCATAAAATGTCTTGTATGGAGTGTTCTTCTATATGGCGCTGAAGCATGGACTATGAGAAAAAAAGATAGAGAAAGGCTGGAGGCTTTTGAGATCTGGACATGGTGGAAGATGGAAAGAATATGTTGGATGGACAGAGTAAAAAGTGAAGAAGTACTGAGAAGAGTGGGAGAGAAAAGGCAGTTACTAGATGTAATAAAGAGAAGAAAAAGAAATTGGATTGGGCATATATTAAGAAAGAATGACGGACTGATAAAAACAGTTTTAGAAGGTTATGTAGAAGGGAAAAGGAAGCGAGGAAGGAAGAGATTCCTGATACTGGATGACATGATGGACGGTACAACATACAGCAGCCTTAAGAAGGAAGCAATGGATCGCAGAAAATGGAGAGGCAAAGGACCTGATAATGCAGCAGATAACTGATGATGATGATGATGATGTGTATGTCTTAGCTAATTAACTCAACATTTTCTCATTGGTACCAGACACTCTTCGTGTGCATTTTATCTCTTTCTGTTTGTTTGTAATTAATATGTTTATAAGATATATGTGATAGGTACATTTGATCCACTACTTTTTGCTTACAAACACCTCGATTATTTAGATTGGTAAATAAAATTCTACACTGTATATCTTTAGCTCATTCCTACTAATAAATTGTTCTCAATTGCTAACAGTTTACACATCATATAAGAACGTAGGCTTCCGCGGCCGGTGTCATAGTGATTAAAATTCTTCTGGGTATTATGCCACCTCATTGCTAAAAACTAACAACAATAATAAACTAAAACCGACGTTTCGGCCGAATTGCAAACGGTCTTCGTCAGGGCACGACTGGTTTTGCATGGGGATAGGTGTTTCTATTTATTACTGACTATTGATGTCTGACGTCACTGTTGTAAAACATTTAATTGGCCCTCTAATATGATTGGCTAGTCATGACGTAAGGGAAGATGGAAAGAAAGAGGGTATTCGTGGATGTCCATGTCTTCAACGATTGGTAGCTCTCCGCCAATCAGTTAAAACATGAGACCGAAAACAATGGTTCATTGCCATTTCTGGATGTGGAAGTATACAGAGCTACCGAAGGTAAACTGGGACACAAAGTGTACCGAAAACCTACGCACACTAATTGGTACCTACACGCGGAGAACCACCATCACCTAGCTAAAAAGCATTCTGTCCTGCATACGTTAACTGCCCGAGACTACCGGATAAGCGATGAAAATAACATCATAGAAGAATTGAAGGAGCTACAACACACGTTTCGTGCCAACGGCTATGATGACGAAATCATAAGCAAGGGAGCTAAAACCAAAGGAAGCAGAACACGAGAAGAAGGCAAAGAAGACAAAGTTCCACTGGTACACTTACCACATGTAAAAGGCGTCAGTGAACGGCTAGGCAACGTCCTCCGCCGACGAGGTTTCAAGCCGATTTTTCGAAGCAGTCACACGATCCACGAAATAATAGGTTCCACCAGGGATGTTGTCAACATTCTTAACACTGCAGGTGTTTACGAACTACGGTGTGAGTGCGGAGCTGCCTACTCAGGAGAAACAGGGACACCTGTCAGCTTACGAGTAGCAGAACACAAACGCTACGTACGATTACAACAACATAAATCGTCGTGACTGTGGACAACCTATCAGGTTCCAGGAGGCCCGAGAACTGGCTAACGAATCGTGGATTCGAGAACGCAAAATACGCGAGGCGATCGAAATTACTAAGCAGCCTGACAACATCAACAGAGAAGATGGTTACAAACTCCCGGCGTCCTGGCTGCCGGCCATCCCAGTCCAACGGGCCGCGAGCGGTCGCGGGGCAGAAGCTACACGGGACACGGCCGTACCTGCACCAACAGCTGTAGGGCAACTGTCAGTCCACTTCCGCGCACACCAGGAGGAAAACTTGCCGACCAGAAGCCGAACGCTGATTGGCGGACAGCTACCAATCGTTGACGACATGGACATCCACGAATAGCATCTTCCTTTCCATCTTCCCTTACGTCATGACTAGAAAATCATATTAGAGGGCCAATTAAAAGTTTTGCAACAGTGACGTCAGACATCGGTAGTCTGTAATAAATAGAAGCACCTATCCCCATGCAAAACCAGTCGTGCCCTGAGGAAGGCCGTTGCAGTTCGGCCGAAACGTCGGTTTTAGTTTATTATTGTTGTTGGTTTAGAGCAATGACGCGGCATAACACCCAGATGAATTTTAATCACCAGTTTACACATTTACAGAACACTGGATTTTAGTTTATTTGGCGTCGTGAGCCCTGCATTGTTTTATTCATGTGATGTTTAACTATCATTTATTTGTGCGTATGCTCCATGAAATAAACTGATATTCAACTTTTTTATCGATATGATCACCTTTTCTGTTATTATTGTATGATCTTATACAGGGTGTTACAAAAAGGTACGGCCAAACTTTCAGGAAACATTCCTCACACACATATAAAGAAAATATGCTATGTGGACGTGTGTCCGGAAACGCTTAATTTCCATGTTAGCGCTCGTTTTAGTTTCGTCAGTATGTACTGAACTTCCTCGATTCACCGCCATGATTTCATACTGGATACTCTACCTGTGCTGCTAGAACATGTGCCTTTACACGTACGACACAACATGTGGTTCATGCACGATGGAGCTCCTGCATATTTCAGTCGAAGTGTGCGTACGCTTCTCAACAACAGATTCGGTGATCGATGGATTGGTAGAGGCGGACCAATCCATGGCCTCCACGCTCTCCTGACCTCACCCCTCTTGACTTTCATTTATGGGGGCATTTGAAAGCTCTTGTCTACGCAATCCCGGTACCAAATGTAGAGACACTTCGTGCTCGTATTGTGGACGGCTGTGATACAATACGCCATTCTCCTGGGCTGCATCAGCGCATCAGGGATTCCATGCGACGGAGGGTGGATGCATGTGTCCTCGCTAACGGAGGACATTTTGAACATTTCCTGTTACAAAGTGTTTGAAGTCATGCTGGTACGTTCTGTTGCTGTGTGTTTCTATTCCATGATTAATGTGATTTGAAGAGAAGTAATAAAATGAGCTCTAACATGGAAAGTAAGCGTTTCCGGACACATGTCCGCATAACACATTGTCTTTCTTTGTGTTTGAGGAATGTTTCCTGAAAGTTTGGCCGTACCTTTTTGTAACACCCTGTATATGTCATTTATATCACACTAGACATTTATTTTAGTGATGATCCAATAGTTTATGTACATCATCCTCTGTTCACTTTATGCTATTTTGCGCTCCACAATTATGTACTGTATTATGTTCCATTGTTCTTTTTTTGTGATGTGAATGTCAGGGGGTTTATTCTTGTTCTACACATATTTTTCGAATACATGGACATACATGAAATTTAGTTGATTATGCACAAGTATTTGTTGATCTGGGACACATGTTTGTGTGTGGTGCTTTAGTTAGTCAGAAATACAACTGAACTGTATGTTGGTCTCCACTTTTTTCATTGTGGATGTGGTGTCACCGCCAGGCACCACACTTGCTAGGTGGTAGCCTTTAAATCGGCCGCGGTCCGGTAGTATACGTCGGACCCGCATGTCGCCACTATCTGTGATTGCAGACTGAGCGCCGCCACACGGCAGGTCTAGAGAGACTTCCTAGCACTCGCCCAGTTGTACAGCCGACTTTGCTAGCGATGGTTCACTGACAAAATACGCTCTCATTTGCCGAGACGATAGTTAGCATAGCCTTCAGCTACGTCATTTGCTACGACCTAGCAAGGCGCCATTACCAGTTACTATTGATGCTGTAAAACATGTACCGTCAAGAGCGATGTTCACCAATTATGGATTAAAGTTAAGTATTCCAGCAGCTACGTACGTATTTTGTTAGTCTCATTTCCTTGACCTGTTCCAGACCTCACGCCAGCCTGCGTGAGCTAAAACGCGTGCCTTTCGGCTTCCTCTTATAGTGGGTTGGCTGTCTTGCCAATCCACAACAGTGGACATCTGTGGTGTTTTCTTACTGACAAAAGAAGACGTTTTGATTATTGTAACTTGTAATTTGTGTACATTAATTGTAAGGACCTACGTCCAATCTGGCACGATCACTTCCCACGTATTGGGGAGCAGTCTGGTTTCCAGTTCGCCAAATATGTGTGAAGAATTGGGTGAATAACAGTAACATCCCAGATGATGTCTCTCTGTCGTCTGTCTAAATTGTGAGGAATGGTTAGACAGTTGGCAGTTCTTAACCTTTGTTTCCTTATTGAACTCTTTGGTTCCTTCAGGTACAGGTATGTTATGAAACATTTGAGTTAGGTGTGAATTTTTCTTGGTGTTGTGCCACACTATCCCCATTTCCGAAGTGAGGTACACTCGCTGCATAAAAATCTCGCGTGAGCGGTGGGATAATACAAGGTGGCAGGCCGACTGGTCTCATACACTTACTAAGGGAAACTAAAGCAGCCAATCTTGCGTTTCCAAAATCTGAATTAATGAGTGGACTAAAAACTGTCAAGACGTTTTCAGAAACTCAAAAATTCTTTGCTTAGTGACAGATGTTCAATGCATTTTGACCCTGCCAAGCCAGTACTTTTGCAAGTCGACGATTCTGCCTACGAAATCGGCGCTGTGCTTTCACACAGAATTGGTGCACAAGGCATAACTATTGTTTTGCCTCAAGCAGGAAAATAACCTCTTGCTATTGCCTATGGTGCAGGCAAGTTCCATCAGTATTTGTATGGTCGCAAGTACTATTTACTGACAGATCACAAGTTTCTGCAGTCATTGTGTCATATGTCAAATCCGCTGTCCAAACGTACTGCTCGAAACATGAAACGTAGGACTTTGTTGCTTTCGCAGTATCAAAAATGGTTCAAATGGCTCTGAGCACTATGGGACTTAACTACTGTGGTCATCAGTCCCCTAGAACTTAGAACTACTTAAACCTAACTAACCTAAGGAGATCACACACATCGATGCCCGAGGCAGGATTCGAATCTGCGACCGTTCGCAGTATCAGTATGAATTTGTATACGGACTTACGGTAAGGCATGACAATGTAGACGCCGTTTCTTGCCTTCCAGTTGTCCCAGAGTCTGATTTTGATGCATCTGCCGCACCTTGTAGCCAAATCGATGCGCAGGACACTGAATTGCTGGAATATTTTCCCTTGCACAACAGAAAAATAGCACCGGCCACGGAAGCAGATCTCGACCTCAAAATTTTGATGCATTACATTCGCACTGCTTGGCCTCGTTCGTTGAATAGTATCCAGAACTCATTCGTGCGCCGATACTTTGCTCGCCGGCATAGCCTTTCGGTACAACAAGTTGTGATTCTAGTTCAAAATGACAGTAGACAATCGTGTGTGCTTATTCCCAAAGTGTTGCAAAAGGATGTGTTGCAATTGCTCCACCAAGGACATTGGGGTATTGTTCGCACTAAACAGACAGCGCGACGGCACTGTGCTTGGCAGGGCATGGGTGCCCACAGTGAACAGGTGACGTCACAGTGTCGCGCATGCACGAAAAATCAATCCGCTCCGCCACAGACATTCTCAGCTTGGCCTAGGACTCAGTCGCCATCGCAACGAGTGCACATACACATTGCGGGACCATTTTGGAACACTCGTTGGCTCATAGTGGTAGACTCATTTAGCAAGTTTCATTTGCGGTGCCTAGGACTTCTACCACACCACGTACCACCAGTAAGGCGCTGTCCTCCAAATTTTGCATAGAAAGTTTGCCAGAAGCACCTCTGTGGTACGACGGACCACAATTAACATCACGTGACTTTGAACAGTTTTGTGAACGAAATGGCTTTCGTCATCTAACACGTGTTCCGTGTCATCCACAGTCTAACAGAGAAGCACAACGCTTCGTACGCACTTTTAAGCAAGAGATGGCCTAGCTTCACAGCACCCACGCACGGGAACAGGCGCTGCAGCTCCTATCGCTCTACCCACGAGACGGACCATCACCGGTGGAACTTCTGCATGGCCGCCGCCTTCGGACGCTGCTACACTTGCTACATCCACAACAGCATCCGGCGCCGCCCGTGGTCAGCAAGTATCAAAAAAATGGCTCTGAGCACTTAACTTCTGAGGTCATTAGTCCCCTAGAACTTAGAACTACTTAAACCTAACTAACCTAAGGACATCACACCCATCCATGCCCGAGGCAGGATTCGATCCTGCGACCGTAGCGGTCACGCGGTTCGAGACTGAAGCGTCTAGAACCGCTCGGCCACAGCGGCCGGCCCGCAAGTATCACTTTGTGCTCGCGATATTGTCCTCATCAGGGTTTATGACAACCGTGCGGGCTGGGAAAGTGGCGTGATCCAGGAACGCCTTGGCTCTTTCATGTATTTGGTTGCAGGTCCCGGTGGTTTGCAGCACCGCTACCAGAACCAAATTCGTGTGTGTCATTTGCCCCGTGATTCTGCTGCTTTTCTTCCCCCAGATTCATGGCTTCAGGGGACCGCGTGGCCTTCGCAGGCGCCTGCTGGTACCACCAGGTCACCCCTGGAAGAGCGGATGGACGACTCGCTCTCGCCCCCTGTGTCCCCGCTCTCCGGTCCCACGGACCTGGACCCGCCATCGCCGTCGCCGTCGCCGCCATCGCCCCAGGACACACCCTCAGGCCCGGATGTGTGCCCTGGCAGCAGTTTACCGGAGGATGCTCCTCTTCCGCCGCACACCAGATGGCGGTGTACGGTCGGGAATACGTCGTCCTCCACAGTCACGATTCCCAGCTCATCTTTATGTCCCGTCTCCCTCCCCATTGTCTTTCGCAGTCTTCCTACACGACAACGGTGCGGTATTTTGGGGGAGGGGGGGGGGCAGAAATGTGCTGGCTTGAGCTGTCACCAGCACACCGGTCGGCAAAGCAGTTGAAAGAATTTGCTAAACGGAGAGAGGCCAAAGACAGAAAAATGGCCCAAATGGCTCTGAGCACTGTGTGCGACTTGACATCTTAGGTCATCAATCCCCTAGAACTTAGAACCACTTAAACCTAACTAACCTAAGGACATCACACACATGCATGCCCGAGGCAGGATTCGAACCGGCGACCATAGCAGTCCCGGGGTTCCGGATTGAAGCACTTAGAACCGCTCGGCCACCGCGGCCGGCCCAAAGACAGACTCGCAAGCAATATGCCGCCTATTCCCTCTGACTGCCAGTAATTTGATCGCCACCGTGGTTCAGAGGACCCAGTCACAGTTCCATTCAGTCAGACAGTCACTTATGCAGTCGCAGTTGGTGTCGCAGTCGCAGAGTAACAGTAGCTAGCTCAGTCACTGCTCTCGTTGGCGTCTGTCAGTTCGCGTCACCGGCTACGAGAGTGTAGTGTTCATAGCGGGACTTGTACTTCACAGCAGTGTGGCTAAAGTGGACTATTTCGGAAGGGCTGGTACCACAACAACTTGCTTAAAGATAAGAAGCTTCTTGTTCTTATGAATACAGGACCCTGTTAATACATGTGCTGTGCAACCGTGTAACAGAAAGAGGATACCGGCCAACAAACAACATCCTCTCCCTGGTTTCCCCTGGTACAAGACTCTACAGTGGCAACAACGACATAAACGTGGTGACGAGTATAATTCAGTGCAGAACAAGATTTTTGCTTGCTGCTCTAGTGTTTCAGCTAGTAGGGGTGATCATTTTGCTAATTTGTTGTTGTGTTCTTGCAAGAGGGGAGCCGCAGAACTTGTCTTCTTTTCAGCGGCTTTGCTTGCTTTTTTGCTATAATATATTTGTAGCAGGAATGTTATTACTTATCCAGCAGTATCTGCTGATAAATGACACGTAAGTCTCTGTTGACACGCAAGTCTCTGTTGAACTGAATTAGAAAAATGTTCAGTGCTTAAAGTCGTTTGATTCCTTATTTGTGTAGATGGCAGTTCAGTGTAATGCAGTGGACCACAATCCTCCCTCCCTCCCCATATAATGGATAAAGATCTCTTATTCGCTGCCTTCTGTGGTTTTTATACTGGACTGCTCAACAGTTTCAAAGAATGCTAACATATCTATGTTATTGTATATGACTGCCCGTCCCTCAGCCGCAGACGGCCAATGTGGTGGATCTAACACAAGTTTTTCTCTTTCAGAACGAACGAAGTGCTGCCCTACTAACGACGCTACAACATGTACTGGCTGCACGAGCAGAGTCGGCCGCACAACAGACGAACAAATCCGCCCAACAAGTGCCGCCGACCTGTATACCAACGTTCTGGCAATACAGGTGGGGAATGGCTCGAATACCTGACTCACTACAAAGCGCATTGTGAAGTTCATCGAGTTCAAGGTATTGTAAAGCGCCAGTACTTTGTTTCGACTGCGGGGGTCCCCAGCGTTCAGGTTAATACAAAAACTATCAGCAACTGCGTCTCCCGATGATCTCAGTACTATGACCAGCAAGTCCAAGTGGCTGCAGCTGCAGCCAGATATTAGTTCTTTCGCTTGCAGAAAAAACCGGAACAGACGTACCGTCATTGGTACACAGAATTAACAGGTATGAGTAGGAAGTGTAAACGTTAGTTGTGGCAACCTTTGCAGTGATTTAATGAATAAGGATACAATAACATTCAAGGTCTCAGATAGTAGAATATTGGAACAGACCTTAAAGTACTCTGATCGATCGCTTCCCCAAGTATTGCAAATGTAAGAGCAGTATGATCCGAGTTCCATAGCGGCCGATAAGTGTGGTCAGGCCCTTATTCGTCGGGTCGGGTCGTCTCTTGCTCGCCGCCCCCAGCAACCACAACAACGAGCGCGTACACAACAGCGCGGACAGTGTAAACAGGCCTGCGAGTTTAGTGGACTCTTGCCCTAGGTGTTTTGCTCGCCATAAAACTCAAGATTGTCCATTACGTAACACAACGTGTTACAAGTGTGGGAAAAAGGCCGCGTCCAAGCAGTTTGTTTGCAACGACACAACAACGGCAATTTTGCTCGCTACCAGAGAAAACAGGGTCGTGCCCATGCAGTAAACATTGTGTTTTCCAAACCTACCACAGATGCTGACAAAAGTATGATTGCGGTTGTGCCTCCTTCTCGCCCTTATGCTGTGCAACAAAGTTCTAACGAACTGTTTGTCTCATTACGAATTCGTGGCCGTCACGTGAACTTTCAGTTAGACACAGGTGCCTCAGTAGCTTTGCTTCATCGTACCACGTACGAACAGTTAGCCTCACATAGCCTTTTAAAACTAGCAAGCACCTCGCTGCTTATAACGGACAGGAAATTCCAGTGCTTGGACAGTGTAGTTCGCCTGCCACTTAACAAATCTCACACTAGAACTGTGAGTTTTACTGTGTTGAAATCCAGAGAAAGTGTGAACATTTTCGGTTTGGATGCCTTTGTTTGGACTTAGCATCCACAACAACGAACTTTGCACCAAAGGAAAATGCAGCTAGCTCGCTAAAAGAATTTCCTGAACTATTTTCAGAAGGAATGGGAGAAGCTAATAACTTTATCCTCCCCATGAACCATGGACCTTGCCGTTGGTGGGGAGGCTTGCGTGCCTCAGTGATAAAAATGGCCGTACCGTTGGAGCAATCAAAACGAAGGAGTATCTGTTGAGAGGCCAGACAAACGTGTAGTTTCTGAAGAGGGGCAGCAGCCTTTTCAGTAGTTGCAGGGGCCACAGTCTGGATGATTGAGTGAACTGGCCTTGTAACACTAACCAAAACGGCCTTGCTGTGCTGGTACTGCGAACGGCTGAAAGCAAGGGGAAACTACAGCCGTAATTTTTCCCGAGGGCATGCAGCTTTACTGCATGCTTAAATGATAATGGACTCCTCATGGGTAAAATATTCCGGAGGATAAATAGTCCGCCATTCGGATATCCGGGTGGGGACTACTCAAGAGGACGTCGTTATCAGGAGAAAGAAAACTGCCGTTCTACGGATCGGAGCGTGGAATGTCAGATCCCTTAATCGGGCAGGTAGGTTAGAAAACTTAAAAAGGGAAATGGATAGGTTAAAGTTATATATAGTGGGAATTAGTGAAGTTAGGTGGCACGAGGAACAAGACTTTTGGTCGGGTGAATACAGGGTTATAAATACAAAATCAAATAGGGGTAATGCAGGAGTAGGTTTAATAATGAATGAAAAAATAGGAGTGCGGGTCAAGAAATTATTCAGATAGTGAAGGGAGACGAAAATTTAATAGTCATGGGTGACTGAAATTCGGTAGTAGGAAAAGGGAGAGAAGGAAACATAGTAGGTGAATATGGATTGGGGGTAAGAAATGAAAGAGGAAGCCGTCTGGTAGAATTTTGCACAGAGCATAACTTAATCGTAGCTAACACTTGGTTCAAGAATCATGAAAGAAGGATGTATACATGGAAGAATCCTGGAGATACTAGAAGGTATCAGATAGATTATATAATGGTAAGACAGAGATTTGGGAACCAGGTTTTAAATTGTAAGACATTTCCAGGGGCAGATGTGGACTCTGACCACAATCTATTGGTTATGAACTGTAGATTAAAACTGAAGAAACCGCAAAAAGGTGGGAATATAAGGAGATGGGTCCTGGATAAACTGACTAAACCAGAGGTTGTACAGAGTTTCAGGGACAGCATAAGGGAACAATTGACAGGAATGGGGGAAAGAAATACAGTAGAACAAGAATGGGTAGCTCTGTGGGATGAAGTAGTGAAGGCAGCAGAGGATCAAGTAGGTAAAAAGAAGAGGGCTAGTACAAATCCTTGGGTAACAGAATAAATATTGAATTTAATTGATGAAAGTAGAAAATATAAAAATGCAGTAAATGAAGCAGGATAAAAAGGAATACAAACGTCTCAAAATTGAGATCGACAGGAAGTGCAAAATGGCAAAGCAGGGATGGCTAGAGGACAAATGTAAGGTTGTAGAGGATTATCTCACTAGGGGCAAGATAGATACTGCCTACAGGAAAGTTAAAGAGACCTTTGAAGAAAAGAGAGCCACTTGTATGAATATCATGAGCTCAGATGGAAATCCAGTTCTAAGCAAAGAAGGGAAGCAGAAAGGTGGAAGGAGTATATAGAGGGTCTATACAAGGGTGATGTACTTGAGGACAATATTATGGAAATGGAAGAGGATGTAGATGAAGATGAAATGCGAGGCACGATACTGCGTGAAGAGTTTGACAGAGCACTGAAAGACCTGAGTCGAAACAAGGCCCCGGGAGTAGACAACATTCCATTAGAACTACTGACGGCCTTGGGAGAGCCAGTCCTGACAAACCTCTTCCATCTGGTGAGCAAGATGTATGAGACGGCGAAATACCCGCAGACTTCAAGAAGAACATAATAATTCCAATCCCAAAAGAAGCAGGAGTTGACCGATGTGAAAATTACTGAACTATCAGTTTAATAAGTAACAACTGCAAAATATCAACGCGAATTCTTTACAGACGAATGGAAAAACTGGTAGATGCCGACCTTGGGGAAGATCAGTTTGGATTCGGTAGAAATGTTGGAACACGTGAGGCAATACTGACCTTACGACTTATATTGGAACAAAAAAATTAAGGAATGGAAAACCTACGTTTCTAGCATTTGTAGACTTAGAGAAAGCTTTTGACAATGTTGACTGGAATACTCTCTTTCAAATCATGAAGGTGGCAGGGGTAAAATACAGGGAGCGAAAGGCTATTTTCAATTTGTACAGAAACCAGATGGCAGTTATAAGAGTCGAGGGGCATGAAAGGGAAGCAGTGGTTGGGAAGGGAGTGAGACAAAGTTGTAGCCTCTCCCCGATGTTATTCAATCCGTATATTGAGCAAGCAGTAAAGGAAAAAAAAGAGAAAAATTCAGAGTAGATATTAAAATCCATGGAGAAGAAATAATAACTTTGAGGTTCGCTGATGACATTGTAATTCTGTCAGAGACAACAAAGGACTTGGAAGAGTAGTTGAACGGAATGGACAGTGTCTTGAAAGGAGGATATAAGATGAACATCAACAAAAGCAAAACGAGGATAACGGAATGTCGTCGAATTAAGTCTGGTAATGCACAGGGAATTAGATTAGGAAATGAGACACTTAAAGTAGTACAGGAGTTTCGCTATTTGGGGATTGGGGAGCAAAATAACTGATGATGGCCGAAATAGAGAGGATATAAAATGTAGACTGACAATGGCAAGGAGAGCGTTTCTGAAGAAGAGGTATTTGTTAACATTGAGTACAGATTTAAGAGTCAGGAAGTCGTTTCTGAAAGTATTTGTATGGAGTGTAGCCATGTATGGAAGCGAAACATGGACGGTAGATAGTTTGGTCAAGAAGACAATAGAAGCTTTCGAAATGTTGTGCAACAGAAGAATGCTAAAGATTAGATGGGTTGATCACATAACCAATGAGGAGGTACTGAATAGGATTGGGGAGAAGAGGAGTTTGTGGCACAAATTGACTAGAAAAGGGATCGGTTGGTAGGAAATGTTCTGAGGCATCAAGGGATCACCAATTTAGTATTGGAGGGCAGCGTGGAGGGTAAAAATCGTAGAGGGAGACCAAGAGATGAATACACTAAGCAGATTCAGAAAGATGTAGGTTGCAGTAACTGCTGGGAGATGAAGTAGCGTACACAGGATAGAGTTTCATGCATCAAGCCAGTCTCCGGACTGAAGATCACAACGACAACAAAAACAATAGCTTGGTAGTGCATGTTACATTAAAAGACAATGCACAGACTAAGTTTTTCCGGGCGTGCACCGTTCCAATTACTTTAAGAGACAAAGCTGCCAGTGAATTGAAAGATTTGGAAGATAATGATGTGATTGCTCCCATTCAAGCTAGTCGGTGGGCAAGTCGTCTGGTTTTGTTGCTTAAGCCCTCTGGTCGCATTCTAATTTTTGTTGACTTCAAGTCTACAGACAACTCAGAGACGGTAGTTGACACTTAACTGCTGCCTCGCCCTGAGGGAGTCGTGGACAAGCTTGGTGCAGGACGTTCATTTTCTGAGATACATTTGTGTGATGCCTACTTTCAAATTCCGTTGGATGAAGAATCGCAGAAAATGTTTGTAGTAAATACAAACGTAGGACTGTTCAAGTATTTGCGTTTGCCCTTCGGCACTACTTTCACACACGCCATTTTTGAACGTTACTTGGAACAAAACAAACAAAATGTTCAAATGTGTGTGCATTCCGTAGGGTCATCGGTCCCTACACTTACACACTACTTAAACTAGTTTAGACCAACTTACGCTAAGAACAATAGAGACACCCATGCCCGAGGTAGAACTCGAACCTCCGGCGGGAGGGGCCGCAGAGTGCATGACATGGCGCCCCAAATCGCGCGTCCACTCCGCGCAGCTGCTTCGAACAGCTGACTCAAAAGTGTCGTTTTGTTCAAACTACCTTGACGATATTGTAGTCTCAGGTCGCACACGAGAGGAAGACGTTTCACAATTTGCGTACTCTTTTTGGAGTTTTGTCAGAAGCAGGACTCAAGTATCATCTCGAAAAGTGTGCCTTTTTTTCAAATTGAGCTACAGTACTTAGGTCATTTGCTTGCAATCCGTGAACTACCTGTTCCTCGCAATTGGCTGAACTGCAGTCAGTACCGGGCAAGATGAT
Source organism: Schistocerca americana (assembly GCF_021461395.2). Lineage (NCBI taxonomy): Eukaryota > Metazoa > Arthropoda > Insecta > Orthoptera > Acrididae > Schistocerca > Schistocerca americana. Next base: position 48,830,651 of record NC_060121.1, on the reverse strand, counting down.
GTACTACATTCGGTTCATACCGGATGTCGCTCAGACCGCAGCTCCATTGCATCGCTTGCGTCACAGTCGCAGTTACAGGGTCACAGCTACTAGCTCAGTCTCTATTCTAGATGGTGTTTATCAGTTCACTTCAACGGTTGTGAGACTATTATGGAAGAACGTGTACCAAATGGTTCAAATGGCTCTGAGCACTATGGGACTTAACATCTGAGGTCATCAATCCCATAGAACATAGAACTACTTATACCTAACTAACCTAAGGACACCACACACATCCATGCCCGAGGCAGGATTCGAACTTGCGACCTTAGCGGTCGCGCGGTTTCAGACTGAATCTCCTAGAACCGCTCGGCCACAACGGCCGGCGAACTTGTAGCACAACAACATGCTTAAATATAAGTAGCTTCTTATTCTTATGAGTAAAGAACCCCGTTAATAGATGTGTGCAGTTGTGTTACAGAAAGAGGATATCGGCCACCAAACAACAACCTCTCCCTGTCTTCCCCAGGTACAAGTGTCTACTGTGGCAAGAACGACGCAGAAGTTTCACTACCTTATTACATTGTCATGTAAAGTAGATAATCGGATGGTGTGTGCTAGCATGTTCAGGATACACTCATTTTACGCAGAAGGCGAGTGGGAACTTTGGGGCTGTAAAGAGACCAGCCGCTCACAGCAGTAGGGGATTGGGGGACGTCCGCTCACTGGGAATTCTGGACAGAGTCCCGACCCCAGGCTGACGGCTTTTTCTTTTGATGTTGGGTCTCAGGGGCCAGGACGACGGACACCCGCCATTTTCTCAATGGCTGTGGGCAGTACACTAAAGAAAGTCGCATCCCTTGTGCAGAAACGAGCCAGCTCGGCGCCGCAGCTGTGGATCGTTTGGAACGTTTGAGCGAAACGGTCGCCGAACTCGCGGCATATGCAACAGAACGTCGTACGGCGCCGCGTCACATTCCGTTGGCGTCCGTCGCCAAAACGGCTTGCCTCGTAAAATCCCGTCAGAGGATACGATAGGCTGCTTGACTGTTAGGTTGAAACCTTCCCGTCTCCTCTATACCTCTTTTGTTAATGATAAACTCCCCTTTTACAATAACTTATGTAACCTTCCCTTAGGATTTCCATCTCTTGCTTAATAATAACAAATGAAATCTTCCCTTTGAAATTTATTCTCTTTCTCAATCTTCGCATACAAATTTAACTGCTGCTTATTAAAAGTGATTTTTTTATTATTTCGGCGAAACATAGAATGTGTCGTCGTCGTGGCCCTCAGTCGTTATCTGCAATAACCCAAAACTGTTCCTTACCTTTTTTGACTGTTACTGGATCGCCATCTCACTGCTACATCGAACTGCGACATAAATATACTTACACTGGTTTACTATACTCTATTAACTGCTGGTGGGCTGTCATAATAAGTGGCTGTATTTATTATCAAAGCTGCCGGCCGCGGTGGCCGTGCGGTTCTAGGCGCTGCAGTCCGGAACCGCGGGACTGCTATGGTCGCAGGTTCGAATCCTGCCTCGGGCATGGATGTGTGTGATGTCCTTAGGTTAGTTAAGTTTAAGTAGTTCTAAGTTCTAGGGGACTGACGACCTAAGATGTTAAGTCCCATAGTGCTCAGAGCCATTTGAACCATTTTTATTACCAAAGCTGATGTTATTCTTTATTTGCAAAGCTGACGTTATTCTTTAATTATTTTGACTGAAGTTACGTAATTCATAGTTACACTTTTTCTTGAGAACAATAAAATTTTTGCGAAGTTTTATGTTGATGGTTTTTGGGATGGATTATGATCAGTAATGCAACATTGGAGGCAAAAATTAATTATATTCTGAAAATGCTTCAAATATTTACTGTTCGTAATGAAATGATTTTACAAACGCTCAAATGGGACTTACTTTTTACAATATTCTTACAACTAGCATTGCGCAAACATACCTTCAGTAGTCTTGCTTTTCGCAAAGAAAATAATTCAATAATATAAGTTCGTCTTATGATAATAGTTAGTTGATGTCTCTGTACATCCGTTTATAATCTCTTATAAATCATAGCTGGTTGCTGGCAGGCACACCGCTCCTCTCAACCTCTCGCTTCAGACCTGCTACCGACTCGCTTCACATCTCGCTTACTGCTGACTTCCTACGAACGCTAAAGTGCGGTCTCTCCTGCCAACAATGCTTTCTGGTGCGGACAATCCCTGCTACCATTACAAAACGTATCAATGCGGGGTCTTTCCCGTTCTTTTCTTAATATGTATCCATAGGCGGTCCCTCCCGCCCTTTTTAAAATTATATCAATTTGCGGTCTCTCTTGTCAACAATACTTTGGTGCTGCCACAATTATTTCCAACATGACAAATATTTATTATTCCTACTTAACCCTATTAATAAAACATAAACATCTTTCATAAATTGTGATTTGACAATAAACAATAGAAATATACACGTGTTACAACGTCAGCACACGTTCGTTGTCACCGTCTGGAATACACGGGATGGGTGCTCAGACGAATTTGTTGAAAGGCCATAACTGGCGAAAGCTTTGTTTATTGGCGACTATTGGCCGAGTTTTGCCACAGCGCAGTGATCGCTCTCTGGGCGTGGGGTGGAAAAGTATTTGAGGTGTTGTCCGACGCAAGAGTCGCTCGCATACTTTACCGCCCTTGCTGCAGAGTAATTTCATTCGCAGTTTCATTTGTCCGTCCACCCGGACAAACTGTTTCTTTTACCTGGCGCTTCGATCCGTCTCCAAGGCGGAGCCCACCACCATGCAGCGAGCTCACCCGACCACGAGTTACAGCCGTCATCAGCTCGCCGCCTAGCCCCGTAGTTCAAAAATGTTCAGATGTGTGTGAACTCTTAGGGCACTTAACTGCTAAGGTCATCAGTCCCTAAGCTTACAGACTACTTAACCTAAAGTACCCTAAGGACAAACACACACACACACACACACACACACACACACACACACACACCCATGTCCGGGGGAGGACTCGAACCTCCGCCCGGACCAGAAGCACAGTCCATGACTGCAGCGCCTTACGCCGCTCGGCTAAACCCTCCCGGCTGTCCCGTAGTGTCGATAATATACCCAGCTCTGGCATGTAGACTTTCAGTTGAATTTTTAGCCTCCCAGAGTTTGAAAAAAGGGTTCACGGTTGTGGCATTCGTAGAACGACTTTGCCTCCTTAGGTGATATTGTGGTGTGCCATCCGTTTACCCACTTGTTTATCGATATTACTCGTTCCACCTGTTCTCTTTGGTCCACCTTCTCGTTGCAGAGAAGTGCGCTATGTACCATGCAGTGTCGTTTGTACTAGGTTCCTGCCAACACCTCTATCAAGTGACGACTATTTACATGTTTGATTTACACTAACATGCGTAATTGGTCATTGTACAAATTTTCCATCAATTTTGTTTTCCATTTAACGAAAATAAATGTAATTGTAATTTTTTAGGATGTCCCGTGAATGCAGTGCAGCCTTCTGATGATGAACAAAACGTTCGAAACTGATAATAGCAACAATATAATGTGTCACAAAATGATGTTAATGAGTTACTGGTTGGTAGATGTTTTTTTTATAAAATATCGTGTCAAAATAACCATAAAGAGAGTCTCTTATAATTAAGGACCACACATAAGTAAATGTAATATCTGCCAACTATAATAAAAGTGCAAGTATAGTGCTTAGGTTTTAGTATGCCGGTTGTTTACAGACGTAACTCTAGAATTACGTCGACAAGAAAGAGAAAAGTGGAGCATTACAATTGAAGGAAAAGCCATTGTGCAAGACAAAAGAAGAAACTCAATAAGCGCGGTGCTGCTAGTAATTATCGTTTAGCGATTAGCCATTTCCATTAAGACGAGACAAAAGACAAAACATCGGAATAATACATTCAGATCGACAACAAGGGTCGTACCACACAAAAGAGTGCACCATTCACCTCAAGAAGAGAATGACGACGAAATAACGCTTGGGGTGGAAATAGTAGGAGCGCTTGATGTGAAATACTTGCCTGAAATGCAGGAACTAACTACGAGAATGATCGGCAGGGACAACCGAGATTGTCTGTGGCAGCAGTATCAGAACTGTTCGTAAATTCAACGAAACTCGTCTCGTTTCTGTATTACCTCCTGTGGTTTCGACTCTTGAGGTGACTGCGGCACGCTATTGCGATGACGCGAATGCGGTGGGGACGATGTTCACGATGCGGGACGGAATTCAGCAGGTGGAGTTCAGGAGACTGCGCCCCAGCGTGCTGGGCCAAATTTCAAACCCCCTCCACATCTCACTGGTTTAGCGCGTCTGACGCTGTTCGTGGTGATCCATCCATCAGGCTCCGACGTTAAGCCACAGTGATTGAGCTCGACGAACGTCTTCGTGCCAGTCGAGAAGAGACCGTTTCGCTGCCCCCGTTCGTTTTATGGCACGCAGACTCGTAACAACTCTACACCGCACACCCAGTTGTTTTCATATTTCTTGGATCATATTTGTGGCATCTACCAAATGATGTTACATGTTTCTACATTTACAAAATAAAGTGGATTTTTCTCTTTAAAAACATAGCTACATACACTACTTAAGTGGATTTATTCTATGATCTTCAACTATAGTTAATTTACTATATGTAGCTAATTCAACTACAGGCATTATATACTGAGAAATTCATCCATGGACAAGACTGATTTCAAATTACTTATTAAACTTATAGTAGCCACCAGTTAACTTAATACGTGAATGAGGCTGTAAAATATTTTTATATCCCATGATTAGCTCCTTTCTGTGTGATAGGAATAACTTGTATATAGTGGAGGCAGTTTTTGTTGCTAGTGTTATATGGAGGGTGTTAGGCATATAAGTGCACATACTTCTACTCATGACTGAGTACTGTCTGCTGAACAACAATACAGTTGTATTTACTTTATTCTTAGACTAATAATCATAGCTGTTTCAAGTTGTATGTTTTTAAAGTCGTTAGTATGTCCAGGTACGCGTGGCGCAAGCAAGTCTTTGTTTTCCCCTGAGCAGCAGGTCAGGTATTGAGGTGTGGCCGCAAGGATGCCATACGGACAGTGTATATTGACAACCGTAGCCCACTTTGCAGCATTGTCACGATCATGCATAAGACACCAGGTAGTAAATTATGTGATGTTCTTGCAGAGAGACTGTTGGATGCAGAAAAAATGTTCAAATGTGTGTGATATCTTATGGGACTTAACTGCTAAGGTCACCAGTCCCTAAGCTTACACACTACTTAACCTAAACTATCCTAAGGACAAACACACACACACACACCCATGCCCGAGGGAGGACTCGAACCTCCGCCAGTATCGGCCGCGCAGTCCATGACTGCAACGCCTTAGATGCAGAGGAAAGACAGTTAACACACTGAAGTGGGTAGATATTAAGCTACCACTTATCACAGTATCTACACCTGTACCCTAAACACCCCATACATATTTTCAAATTCTGACTGTTCATTCACAAAAACTTTACAAAGCGTACGCACTGTATGTTGGCATGCCAAACTTTTCTTTTCGTTCTGTGTGTTCTGAATAGCTGCATTCAAGAAGTTGGAGAATGGCTCCAAAATACTATCCTTATAGCATGTTTTCGTTCGATTAATACTTCGTGTCTGCCCCAACCAGTTGTCCCAGACGACATGTACAGAATGTACCATAACTTTCTGATGATATAATTACCAAAATCAGTAATTAAATGTGGAGCAAATATTAATCAACTGAAGTGTTTGAGAAGGCCCATAATATTAAACTTCCAACTGAATATCTGATGCACACGCACGCAAAAAATCTGGATCCTAAGATTTTACATAATTCTTTTCGAAATTGCTACATTGTTGTCCGCGATGATATATCCCGCCCATTACAGGACCAACAGTATTTTTTGTCATATGCTGGGACACAGTAATACTCAAAGAACCGTGACTGACGACCGAACAACAGGTAACTGATATGTATTGAGACTAGAAAATAATGCGTTGATAATGGCTAGGCACTAGCCGAAATCTGGATTTGCCAAATAAAACCTTAAAAAAAAAGACGACTGACTTCTGCGGTGTATAATTCATAAAATTAGTTCTGTTATGATTTTCGTATTCGGTTCCTGTGGCGGTCCCTGTTACTCATCCCGATGTATGAACAATTAAGCTTCGGAAGAACGGTACATCAGCAGTTTTCTCAGTCCTTAAAAAAAAAAAAAAAAATTCTCTACCCTCTGTCTGTGTCTGTCCTTTTATCAGGTGAATTACAGAAGCCAATACTAAACACTGTTGAACACCGTTAATAATTTGTGAGCATTCACAAGAAGGTTCGTCATAAAAATTTCGTGACCTATGAAATGCAAACTTGTGCTGCCTTCAGATAAATACAATAAATACAATAATTCACTCGATATTGTTATTGTTGTATGTATGTATTAAACCGGGGACCTAGAAACAATGCAAAAGCGTCGACCCACTGCAGCCTTCAGTGGTTCACAACCCCGCAACAGGCTACAGCAGTCCACCAACCCTACCGCAGCCCCACACTGAACCCAGGGTTATTGTGCGGTTCGGCCCCCAGTGGACCCCTGGGAACGTCTCAAACCAGACGAGTGTAACCCCAAATGTTTGTGTGGTAGAATAAGTATGGAGCACGCTTACATGGAAACGGTGTTTGCGCAACAACCGCTGACACAGTGTAACTGCGGTGGAATAAGGGGAACCAACCTGCATTCGCCGATGTAGATGAAACCGCCTGAATAACCATCCACAGGCTGGCCGGCACACCTGACCTCGACACTAATTCGCCGGGCGGATTCGTGCCGGAGACCGACACGCATTCGCCCTCGGGAAAGCGAGCTAGACCGCGCGGCTAGCCGATCGGGCTACTGTAGTTGTTCTTTTGGTTGTTACTGCGTTCAAGGCTTGACATCCTCTATAACTTTTGCCACGCAGATTTCATGCCGTTAACACAGTAATAATTCTTTGATGCTATGTAATGCATCCTATGAAAGAATCCTTTTTTTTTTTTAATTACTTAAGGTGTGGTAAAGTTTTTTTCCGCAAAGATTCTATTGAGTAGTAAAGAAGTTTGTATTGGACTGGAATATGGTAACATAATTAGACTGGAGGGTTGGATATTAATTCTGACGAGATTAATTTGATTATAATTTTTTAATTAAATATTCAAACAGGATAGTTGGGACTCTCAACAGTGACTGGCGCGTGGTGTCCACTTCTCGCTCGGAATGCAGGAGGACGTCTTCACCACCCTGGTAGCGGAGGATCTGACACTGCAGAGTCTCCAACACGGGAAACCCGGGAAAGCCTGAAACTATCATGTCAACTGTATTGGCGATGATCGATACGAGAGTTAAGAAAAATCCACTAATACCTATTTAATTTGCCCTTTAACACCCTCTCATTGACAGCTCAGGATATTCAACAAAAACTTTCCTTCAGTGAAAACAGTTACTACGTATGCATTGAGAGAAATGTGCAACCCGCCTTCAATCTAATAATCGCTATATTTGAGAGTACTGTTCAAGAAAGGCCTTAAAATTATAGATGCAATGGGCTCATGATTATTCCACTATAAATTTAATAAAAACTGGTCAGCCAATTAAGACTGAAATAATGAATTTATGAGCCAGATTTAAAAAAAAGACAATTATTTGACAACCTTAAAATAACAAAAGCAGTCTTGGCAAAGTAGTAATCAAGCTCAGAGGAAAGCCGCCGAGAAGGCAATAAAATAAGTTGCTGTGCTAAAAATCTCTTCAAATGGCTATGAGCACTATGCGACTTAATTTCTGAGGTCATCAGTCGCCTAGAACTTAGAACTAATTAAACCTAACTAACCTAAGGACATCACAAACATCCAAGCCCGAGGCAGGATTCGAACCTGCGACCGTAGGGGTCGCTCGGCTCCAGACTGTAGCGCCTAGAACCGCACGGCCACTCCGGCGGGCAAAACTCTCTTCAAATACGACCGCTGTGTCTGTCTAAAATGTGACAAAACATCAAGATGAGAAAGGCACCGCCAGCACAATGCGACCAGACATCAGACCCACGGCTGTTGAGGACAACAGGTCGCCCTCGTTGCTTTGACTAAACATGTCGCACAACTCTTAAGTTTTCACGTGTTCGGCGTCCGGCCACTGCGCGTACCGTTGATTAATCAGACCAACGACGTGGTCTGAGTGAACGACCCTCAAATGCGACCGTACCCAGATAAGTAATTACGGCCGACAGAATAACTTAGATCAGATAGCTAACAAGAGTGGTGTACCAGTACTAGACTAACCAAGGATTAGTGCAACTATATCTCGATAAGGTACTACACAGAATAACCGCCACAGAATACGGAACAGCTGTACAATACCAGATCATTTTAAATCAATCAATAGCGCGGAGTCGGCCGGAGTAACCGTGCGGTTCTAGGCGCTGGAGTGTGGAGCCGAGCGACCGCTACGGTCGCAGGTTCGAATACTGCCTCGGGCATGGATGTGTGTGATGTCCTTAGGTTAGTTAGGTTTAATTAGTTCTAAGTTCTAGGCGACTGATGAACTCAGAATTTAAGTGGCATTGCACTCAGAGCCAATAGCGCGGATTCCACTCAGTCACGATCGAAACGAAATTATTTCATAACACTATTCCACACCCGGAACCGTCTGACCATTCAACAACATAACTTAGAACCACAGCAAACCTTCCAGATTACAAGGTCCGCTGGGTTACAACCAGATCGAAATGAAGTGACTATGCTCCGCAAGACTTACTCATATACAGGATGTTACAAAAAGGTACGGCCAAACTTTCAGGAAACATTCCTCACACACAAAGAAAGAAAATATGTTAGGTGGACATGTGTCCGGAAATGCTTACTTTCCATGTTAGAGCTCATTTTATTACTTCAAATCACATTAATCATGGAATGGAAACAAACAGCAACAGAACGTACCAGCGTGACTTCAAACACTTTGTTACAGGATATGTTCAAAATGTCCTCCGTTAGCGAGAATACATGCATCCACCCTCCGTCACATGGAATCCCTGATGCGCTGATGCAGCCCTGGAGAATGGCGGGCGTATTGTATCACAGCCGTCCACAATACGAGCACGAAGAGTCTCTACATTTGGTACCGGGGTTGCGTAGACAAGAGCTTTCAAATGCCCCCATACATGAAAGTCAAGAGGGTTGAGGTCAGGAGAGCGTGGAGGCCATGGAATTGGTCCGCCTCTACCAATCCATCGATCACCGAATCTGTTGTTGAGAACCGTACGCACACTTCGACTGAAATGTGCAGGAGCTCCATCGTGAATGAACCACATGTTGTGTCGTACTTGTAAAGGCACATGTTCTAGCAGCACAGGTAGAGTATCCCGTATGAAATAATGGCGGTGAATCGAGGAAGTACTGTACATACTGACGAAACTAAAACGAGCTCTAACATGGAAATTAAGCGTTTCCGGACACATGTCCACATAACATCTTATCTTTATTTGTGTGTGAGGAATGTTTCCTGAAAGATGGCCGCACCTTTTTGTAACACACTGTAATGAATTGGAGCAAAAGATGAGATCGAAGGGGTCAAAAGCATAAAGTACCTTCAGCTTGTAGGTGTTCACAACCACAGTAACATTTGGCTCCAATGCCCAGCTACGCGAACTAAGTGTAAGTCAACACTCCGTTGCGAGCGAAACAAAATTCACTCCAACTAACCTTGTTGTTAACAGCCTAAAACAGGATTATCGTTCAGCCGGTGTCATCCGTAATAGTGTAAATGGTTGCGACCGTAAATTAAAAACACCACTAACAACTTCCCCGACAATGGTGTAACAATGTACAAACACGCTAGAGGACAACGGGAACCAAATCACCCCTCAACAACGGATTACACTGCCATGTGCCTTAAGATAGTGGCCGTGCAACTGAATATACTCTGATCAGCCAGAACATTATGAGCACATACGTAGTACCCAGTCTGTCCACCTTTGGCACGGATACCAGCGGCGGCGCGTTGTGTCATTGAAGCCATGAGGTCTTGGTAGATCGCTGAGGGAGATGGCGCCACATCTGCACACGCAAGTCACGTGATTCCCGTAAATTCCAGGGAGGGGGGCGATGAGCCCTGACGCCACGTTCACATGTGTTCGATCGGATTCAGATGTGGCGAGTTGGAGTGCCAGGACACCACTGTGTTCCTCCAACCACTCCATCACACTTCTGGACTTGTGGCACGTGGCGCATTATCTTGTTGGAAAATGCCACTGCCGTCGGTCATGAAGGGGCACAGGTAGTTTGCAACCAGGGTACAATACCCCTCGTCTCCTTTGCACGAGCTCCACTGGATTCATTGGTGCCCACACGAATGTTCCCCAGAACATAATGGAACCGCCACCAGCCTGTCTGTCAACCGCAATACAGGTGTCAAGGAGCTGTTCCCTTGGAAGACTACGGATTCGTGCTTTGCCATCGGCATGATGAAGAAGGTGTTGGCATTCATCAGACCGTACACCGCTCTGCCAATGCACCAACGTCCAGTACCATTCGTCACGTGCCCATTTCAATCGTAGCTGCAGATGTCGTGGTGTTAATATTAGCACATGCATAGGCATGTGGAGAAACATAGGAGTGTTCGGTGCACTGGGTGTTCAGACACACTTGTACTCTGCCCAGCATTGAAGTCTGATGTTAGTTCCGCCACAGTTCGCTGCCTGTCCAGTTTTACCAGTCTGCCCAGCCTACGACGTCCGCCATCTGTAATGAGGGGTGGCTGCCCAATCCTATGACGTCTGGACGTGGTTTCATCTTGGTTTCGCCACGTTTTGAACACACTCACCATAGTACTCCTCGAACACCTGTCCTGAAGTTTCCAGAGTGCACGTGTTGAGCCTCCGGGCCATCGCAATGTACCCTTGCTCAGACTCAGGCAGATCGAACGACTTCCCCCTTCTACACAGGGACAGCACGCTAACTAATGCTACATTTACCGTGTGTGTGTGTCTGACCAGTAGTCATTCCACGCCGGGCTGGACAGAGTATCAAGCAGCGGCGGATAAGCTACAACAATGAAACCTTTTACTAACTCCAGGCTACCGAATTACGCCGACGTCCTGCAGAATTAAGCAGAGTTCCACAGCTACACGACCGCCAAAACTTGACATCGCCGCCTTAGAGCCCCTAGACGACGTCGTTGTAACCACCGATGGCAAGCTACTGAGAGCCCTCCAGACAGCACTCCATGCCCCGTGACCACACCGGGCGCCGGGAGCGTCCTTCGATAGCAGCGCGCGGATCACTGCTGGTGAAGGGAAGGCGAAAGAGGCAGGGAGATCAGTCGATCGGCCGCTATGGCGCGAGTTCAAAGGGCCAAAGGTGAAAACCAAATGGCACAATACCTTGGACATTGCTTAGAATTTCACATATTTCTAGCTATTTAATTTCTAATATAATTTCTAATTCCGTTTTGAAATTATACCATTCACGTTATGTGTACTGCAGTCTTTCTCTCAAATTGCAAAAAAATATTCCAGAGATGTAATGTTTTCCCAAATGCGAAAAACTGTTACAATGTGGCTGCTTCTGTAACTAGGAACACTTCTTTTCAAATTTAAATGTATTGCAATCAATAAAATTTTGTCAATACTGTATTTAATACCTGTGTGTTACATTATTACGCTGTTACATATCAATAACTGGTAAGTGAACTCAAATTAAGAAGTATTATCAAAAATTAGTTACAAGATAAAAACATTTTGAAACATAAGAGGATGAAAGCTGACACAACTTTACATTTTAAAGACAATGAAAACTGCTAAGACATTACAGTATCTCAGCTCATTTACAAATGTCTTGGTAAAGAGATCTAGCTTTTCAAGGTACGAGATGGTGCACGGCTAACGAAGAAATGCTTAACCATCCACGTACTGAATTTTGCTGACCATGGAACTCTGTAACTGAAGAATCAATAATACACTCAGAATAGCTTTAGTACATTACAAATCACTTAAATCCGTTGGATTTGTAACATTTACGAATGCTGCACAAAACAAAGCATCATGGCCCACAACAACAATAATAGTGGAATATGTCGGAAACTGTGTGTAGTGGTATCCAGTGCGTGTTCCTTTGTGATTTTAAAATTACTACCGCCTAGGACACGCCACGTGTTAGTACATACACGACCCTCCAGGAAGGACTCGCTGCCCCACTCTTTCACTAGTTTCTTGATCTACCAACCTAATCTTCACCGTCCCTCTGTAGCACCACATTACGAACGTTTCTACTCCTGTGTAGGTTTTCAACTGCTTGTCTCCACATTTCACTTCTGTACAAGGATACGCCCCACTCAAAGACATAAAAAAAAAAAAAACTTCGTTATGTTCAAATTTACACTAAAGTACCAAAGAAACTAGTTTAGGCACGCGTATACAAATTCAGAGATATGTAGACAGGCAGGCAGAATACGTCTCCGCGGTCGGCAACGCCTATATAAGACAGCAAGTGTCTGGTGCAGTTGTTAGATCGGTTGCTGCTGCTACAATAGCAGGTAATCAAGATTTGAGTGAGCTTGAATGCGGTGTTATAGCCGGTGGAAGAACAAAGGGACACAGTCTCCGAGGTAGCGATGGATTGGGGATCTTCCCGTACGACCATTTCAAGAGTGTACCGTGAATATCAGAAATCCGGTAAAACATCAAATCTCCAAATTGCTGCGGCCGGAAAAAGATTCTGGAAGAACGGAACCAACGACGAATGAAAAGAATCGTTCAACGTGACAGAAGTGCAACCCTTCGTTAAATTGTAGCAGATTCCAATGTTGGGCCAGCAACAAGTGTCAGCGTGCGAACCATTCAAAGAAATATCATCGATATGGGCTCTCGGAGCCGAAGGTCCACTCGTGTACCCTTGATAGGTGCACGACACAAAGCTTTACGCCTCGCCTGGGCCTACCAACGTCGACATTGGACTGCTGATGACTGGAAACATGTTGCCTGGGCGGACGAGTCCCGTTTCATATTTTATCTAGCGGATGGACGTGTACGGGTATGGAGACAACCTCATGAATCCATGGACACTGCATGTCAGCAGGGGCTCTTCAAGCTGCTGGAGGCTCTGTAATGGTGTGAGGCGTGTGTAGCTGGAGCCATCATACACGTACGTAAGTATTATATCTTACCACCTGCATCCATTCACGTCCATTGTGATATGTCTGCGTAAGCAGAAAAAACTAACGATCAAATTCCGAAAATAATTTATTGGACTGTTCAGTTAATTTCTCCAAGTATAAAACCATCAAAAAACAGTGATCCGTCTTCAAATCACAACTACATACAAGAATAGTATAGAAAACAACTGAAACAATTTCCTGCTAGTCTCCGCCAGAGACTTCTCCGATATACCAAGCCTAATCCATAGATCAGTGAGAAGATCCAAGCCGGGCTGCCCTGGCGGCAGCTATCCACGTATTCTGGCGGTCGATGAACTGCCGATGTGCGGCCGAGCGCCGGCCTTTATAGCGCTTCGGCGGATGTGTACCTCGGAACTACTTCCCATCACGTGGTTTGACGTGTGAAAATAGTCCCGGGATCTGCAGCGACCTCTTCCTTATGTTTATGTGGGCCGGTAGTGGCCCCTGGTGGCCGCTGGTGTCTTTGTTGTGGTGTCGTTGTTGTTTTTGTGGCCATTCATCAATATTGCCTGTCGGTTGTGTAGTGCTTCGGTGTGCCTGCGACGCGGGTAACCCGCGGCTGCAGGCTGTCAGTTCGGTTGCTGATACTCTAGGCGCCGTGATGTATGGTGGAGAAGGCCACAGCACATTGTGTATTCCGACGAACTGGGGCAATAACAGAAAGACAATGCGACGCTCCACACATACTAAACTGCTACAGGCGGCTGAATTTAAACAGTTCCGCTGACCACCAAAATCTCCATTCATGAACATTATTGAGAATACCTGGGATGCCTTGCAGCGTGCTCTTCAGAAGATATCTCTACCCGCTCCTACTCTTACGGATTTATTAATAGCCCTGCAGGATTCGTGGTGTCAGTTCCCTCCAGCACTATTTCAGACATTAGTCGAGTTCATGCCACGGTGTTTTGCGGCCCTTCTGCGTGTTCGCAGGGGTCCTCATGATATTAGGCATGTGTACCAAATCTTTGGGTTTCACTGTGTATTACATGTTAAGAAATGTCTCATCTTCAGAGAAGTTTTTACTGCTATTCCTAATCTACATTTCGTATCTATATCTACGTCAGTATTCCGCAAGGCACCGGACGGTGTGTAGCGGAGGATACTTCCGCTAGTGCTAACTGATCCCTCCATTCCTGTTCCACTCGCGATTGCTGCCTGGGAAGAATGATTGTCGGTAAACCTGTGTAGTAACTCCCATTTCTGGAATTTTTTCATCGCGATCATTTCGCGAGGTGTATGTGGGATGAGGTAACATGGTGTCCGACTGTTTGTGTAAAGTACTCTCTCGAAATTTAAGTCACAATGCCTCTCTTGTACCGTCTGCCATTGCCGCTCGTGCTGAGGGTCGCAGGTGAGGGAGGACATCCCAGCCGACCCACTGCCGCCTGGCCGCTGCAGCTGCCGTTGTCCGGTGAATACTGTCATTTATTTTTGATTTCACTTCTGTTCTTTTTTGTTTTGGAAAGTCATGACTTCACACAATCGATCTAACACAGTGCAATGCACGTTCAACTGGAATTTTGAAACACCAACTGCATTCCAAATTCGTAACTGGATAGTAGATAATCTGAAAGTTCCTGTAAAATACATAAAAGGACTTCAACTGGATTTCTTGACTAACTCATTGACCATATAGATAGACAACACTAACGAAACTGGAGATCAGCATGAACAAAGAACTGTATATGAAAATTTCGACATAGAGGCGGATCATTTAGTGACGTGACGATTAGAGTTACGTCATCACGAGTGTAAAAGTGTACAATCTACCGTTCGAAGCGCCTGACGAGACCAGAAAGTGTTTCAGAATGAGCGAGAGTGTTTTTCGACTAACCAGGGAAAAATGGGGTAGGGCCTACAGAATTCAAGTAGAATCAGGGGTCATCATCATCAGTTATCTGCTATATTAGCAGGTTCTTTACCTCTCCATTTTCTGCGATCCATCGTTTCCTTCTTACGGCTGCTGAATGTTTTACCGTCCATCATGTCATCCAGCATCTGGAATCTCTTCCTTCCTTGCTTCCTTTTCCCTTCTACATAACCTTCTAAAACTGTTTTTATCAGTCCGTCATTCTTTCTTAATATATGCCCTATCCAATTTCTTTTTCTTCTCCTTATTACATCTAGTAACAGTCTTTTCTCTCCCACTCTTCTCTATACCTCTTCATTTTTTACTCTGTCCGTCCAAATTATTCTTTCCATCCTTCACCATGTCAAGATCTCAAAAGCCTCCAGCCTTTCTCTGTCTTTCTTCCTCATAGTCCATGTTTCAGCACCTTATAGAAGAACACAAGACATTTTATGAGTCTCTTCCTGAGTTCTCTCTCCAGACCGCTGCAGAAAATTCTCCTTTTCTTATTGAACGCCTCTTTTGCCATTGCTATCCTTGTTTTAATTTCTGTGGTGCACTTCCAGTCGGTGTCTATCCTGCTTCCAAGATACTTAAGCCGGCCGCGGTGGTCTCGCGGTTCTAGGCGCGCAGTCCGGGACCGTGCGACTGCTACGGTCGCAGGTTCGAATCCTGCCTCGGGCATGGATGTGTGTGATGTCCTTAGGTTAGTTAGGTTTAAGTAGTTCTAAGTTCTAGGGGACTGATGACCACAGCAGTTGAGTCCCATAGTGCTCAGAGCCATTTGAAGCCAAGATACTTAAAATTTTGCACCTGTTCTAGTATTTCTCCATTCAGCATAATTTTTATTTCCTGATTTCCTCCTAGTGCCAATACTTTTGTTTTATTTGTATTAATTTTCATTCCATACTTTTTTCCGTTAGTTTCAGTGGTGTCCACCAAATTCTGTAATTCTTTTTTCCCTGTAGCTAGAAGGACCATGTCATAAGCAAACCTCAAACACCCTACTCTTCTTCCTCCAATTTATATGCCTTTGTCACTTAATGAGCATTGTTATATCATATTTTCCAAGTAGAGGTTGAAAAGTGTAGGTAATAGACAGCATCCTTGTCTTACTCCTTTTCCTAGTCCGATCCAGTTGGTACTTTCTCCTCTCACTTTAAATGAAATTTTTTGATTAAGATATAATGAATTTACAAGTCTTCTGGTGTTCCAGTCTACTCTCTTTACACTCATTTTATTCGCCAGCATGTCCCAGACCACATTGTCAAATGCCTTTTCTAGATCGATGAAGCACATATATAGGTCTCTTCCTTTTTCAATAAACCTTTCTCCCAAGATTCGTAGGAGTCCTATTGCATCTCTGGTACCCGTATTCCGTCTAAAGCCAAACTGCTCCTCGCCAAGATTCTCTTCCATTACTTTTTCAAGTCTTTTATTAATTATTCTTAACATCACTTTGGCTGCATGTGAAATGAGGCTGATTGTCCTGTGCTCGCTGCATTTCTTAGTTCCTTGTTTTTTCGGTAATGGAATCATTACTGTTGTCAGAAAGTCCTCAGGCCATTCACCACTGTCATATATTTTATTACATAATCTCAATGTTTCTCTTATTCCATCTTGGTTCAAGCATTTTAATATTTCTCCCGGTATCACATCTGTACCTACCGCTTTGCCATTTTTCATTGCAGCTATGGCAGACTTTACTTCTTCCATTATGATGGTTGGTCCTTTCTCGTCATCACTTACACTGTTGTGTGATTCAAGTTCCAGTGTTTCTGGTTTGCTGTTTGTGTCATATAACTCTTTTAGATATTCTTCCCATATCTGGAGGACATCGTCACGATCGTTGTACACTACCTCCTTGTCTTTACTCAAAATTTCCATAGAATCAGGGGTGCGGAGTGTAAAACTAGATTTACGAGAGCACGTCCAGTCGTTCAAAATTTTGTGACATATAGTGCACAGCCGCAGACATGTTCGATATGCCACAGAGAGGACCACATGAGAAACAATTGCTCACGCAGGCCCGCAAGGGGTAGGTATTGACAAACCTGCATCAAAAGTTTCCAACTCTCTCACTGAACGAAAAGGAGAATCCCGAACCGTCATTCGAGGAGGAAACGACCGACAGTGCCGTAGCCAATGAGCAGCTAGAAGAGAGCAGCGGCACCACCTGCACGTGTCCCTGTCCGTCCAGTGGGGGTCCACAGAGGGAGGATTACTGACGACAGCTCGGAGGAGAACGACCCGCAGCTGACTGACACCTGCCCGAGTGTGGCCGCAGCTCGCAAACCATCCGTCGCTCTGTGCGTTCGCGGAGAACAAGAATATCCAAACGATATCTCTAAAGAGCCGAAGAAACTGGTACACCTGCCTGATCTCGCGTAGGGTCCCCGCGAGCACGCAGAAGTGCCGCAACACGACTAATGCCTGTAGTAGTGCTGGAGGGAACTGACACCACGAATCCTGCAGGGCTGTCCATTAATCCGTAGGAGTATGAGGGGCTGGAGATCTCTTCCGAGCAGCACGTTGCAAGGCATCCCAGATATGCTCAATAATGTTCATCTCTGGCGAGTTTGGTGACCAGAGGAAGTGTTTCAACTCACAAGAGTGTTGGTGGAGCCACTCTGTAACAGTTCTGGACGTGTGGGGTCGCGCTGTCCTGTTGGAATTGCCCAAGTCCATCGAAATTCTCAATGGACATGAATAGATACATACGATCAGACACAACGCTCCCGAACGTGTCATCTGTCAGAGTCGTATCTAGGCGTATCAGGGGTGCCATATCACTCCAACGGCACACGCCCACACCATTACGGAGCATCCAACCCAACTACCTGAACAGACCCCTGCTGATATACAGGGTCCATGGATTCATAAGGTTGTCTCCGTAGCCGTACATTTCATCCGTTCGATACAATTTGAAACGGGACTTGTCCGACCAGGCAACATGTTTCCAGTCATCGACAGTCCAATGTCAGTGTTGACGGGCCAAGGCGAGGCGTAAAGCTTTTTGTCGCGCAGTCATCAAGGTACACGAGTGGTCCTTCGGCTCGGAAAGCCCATTTCGGTAATATTTCCTTGAATGGCTCGCACGCAGACTCTTGTTGATGGCCCAGTACCGAAATCTTCAGCGATTTGCGTAAGGGGTGAGCTTCCGTAACGTTGACCGATTGTCTTCAGTAGTCATTATTCCCGTTCTTGCAGGTTGTTTCTCCGGCCGCAGGGATGTCGGAGATTTGGTGTTTTACCTGATTCCTGATATTCACGGCACACTCGGGTAATGGACGTACGAGAAAATCCACACTTCGTCGCTACCCCGGAAATGCCATCTCCAGTCGCTGGTTCGCCAACTATAGCACCACAACACCACATTCAAACTCACTGAACTCTTTATAACGCTCCATTGTAGCACCAGTAACTGATCTAACAACTGCACCAAACACTTGATGTCTTATATAGCCGTTTCCGATCGCAGCGGCGTATTCTGCCTGTTTACATATCTCTGTATTTGAATACTCATGCCTATACCAGTTTCGGTGTATTTCTACAATGTTCTTTGAATACAGTTCACATAAACGTACTTGCAAGTAATCTTCGGATTCTTGGTCATCAGTTCCCAAACAGCCTCCAAACCTTGTTAGCATCCAGCGATATAGCAGCGTGTGAATTACTGTACGAGCTCGTCAACTGTTCTATCATCATATATAGCTCCCTGGGCTGCTAATCTAACGCACTTGATCATTAGAATGCCGAGGAAAGACGAAAGCTCAGTTTACTGACTACACTGATGAGCCAAAACATTGTGACCACCTGTTTGACAGTTTGTTTGCTCGTGCTGCATATCACAAAACCGACAGTTCCTTGGTAGGAATTTAATTCCCCGTACAACACCTCTGTTTCACAGATTTCCCGGCAACGCTTTTATGATATCTCACTTTTGTTGTGAATAGTGGTTCGAATCCCGATGTAGGTAACGGTCTGTGTGCTTGGGTTTTCGGTAAACTGTGTGGCCTAAGCCAGCATCTTTCTTAGAATTAACACATCAAGAAAATTTCATCTACCGCCCGCCTCCTCCTGCTTGATAAAGTGAGTCTTTGGATGAATTCTGTTTAAGAAGATTGTGAAAATTCATTAACTACTCGCGGCCACGCCTCCATAAAACATCCACGAACCGAAACCAAATATCCAGTTTCTTGTTGACAGTTTCCAATGTCTGCTCCTCAAATTTTTATATAACGATATTCGCTATTACTGGGCTTAAGGGGCACCTCATAGCCACGCCATCAGTTTGTTCATAGAACTCAACGTTCCATTTGAAATACATGGTTGTGAGGCAATATTTAAACGATTCCGCAATCTCGGGAGGAAAAATCCGATTCAGCTGTTGCAACACCTCATGGAGTAGAGCCATAGTAAATAGTGACACCACATCAAAACTAACTGATATGTTCTCCGGCTGGGTCACTATGCCGTTTAATTTACTGATGGAAAATGCCGAATTCTTGACATATGAACCCGATCCGACCACGTACGATCGTAGCAATTTTGCCAAGAACTTCACAATCGAATAGGAGGGAGAACCAATGGCTCTCACTACTGGTCTTAGAGGAACATGTACTTTGTGCATGTACGGCAACTCGTCATGTCTTCTTGGTAACCCAACTGAACAGACTTTCTGAAAGGTCTGTTCGATAAAAAAAAAAAGAAAAAATTATCATCCGCGTAATAGTTCTAAGAACTTGTCACTCTGGTTTTTATCCAACTTCATACACGGCTGCGGAGCTAGTACATAGTCTATCTTTCTATGATAGTCCGTCACATTCGAAACAAGTGTCGCATCTCCCTTCTCAGCGGGGAGAATGATAATAATATCGTCCTCATTCAGCCACTTTGTGGCATTCCCCTCACCCACAGTTACATTACTTTTTGGAGGCTTTGATCGAGCCAGTACTCTTACAGCCTGTATAGGGATTTCTTCTGCTGTAACCGTATACACGTTACGAACGCCGGCTCTTATTACACACATCAAAAAATGGTTTGCATCACCCCAGTTACCAGAAGATAGACGTTGACTGTGGGTATTGTATCACAGACACAGGCCCTCTGACTGTTCAGAGATGTGACTAAACCCGCCCTAAGATAAAAACAACCACGCGCCTATTAGACGGAGGGCGTCAGACAGCCGACCAGTTCCAGTCATTTCACCAGGAAGGATGTACACTGCTCTGTAGTTCAATCATGCCTAGACGGTCAATACCACGGTTCAGTCGCGTCTGCATTGTTACTTTGTGCCAGGGAGGGCTCTCAGCAACGGAAATGTGCAGGCGTCTCAGAGTGAACCAAAGCGATGTTGTTCGGGCATGTAGGAGATACAGAAATGTCAATGACATGCCTTCTCTCAGACCGCTACCTACGGATTATAGCTCGGGGGAACCTTGACAGCAGCGGCGCCATGTTGAATAATGCTTCTCGTGTAGCCACAGGATGTCATGTTATGACTCAAATTGTGCGCAATGGGCTGCATGATGCGCAACTTCACGCCCGACGTCCATGGCGTGGACCACCTTTGCAATCACGACACCATGCAGTGCAGCAGAGATGGGACCAACAACATGCCGAATGGAAAGCTGAGGATTGGCATCACGTTCTCTTCACAGATAAATAAATGTCGTGTTACTAGGGCGTCCCGTCGGGTAGACCGTTCGCCGCGTGCAAGTCTTTCGATTTGACGCCACTTCGGCGACTTGCGCGTCGATGGGGATGAAATGATGATCATTATGATAGCACAACACCCAGCACCTGAGCGGAGAATATTTCGGACCCAGCCGGGAATCGAACCCGGGAGCTTAGGACTGACATTCTGTCGCGCTGACCATTCAGCTACCAGAGGCGGACTCTTCACCGCCATGAGTGTCCCATATGCCTTCAACCAGGCAATCGTCGGAGACGTGTTTAGAGGCAACCCGATCAGACTGAACGCGTTAGACACACTGAACAGCGAGTGTAGCAATGTGGAGGTTCCCTGCTGTTTTGGGGTGACATTACATGGGGCTGCTGGTGGTCATGAAAGGCGGCGTAACGGCTGTACGACACGTGTATGTCATGCTCCGACCGATAGTGCAAGCACATCGGCAGCATATTGACGGGGCAGTATCGCATTGATTGGACTGCAGATGTACAACATCATCCCAGATATCACCGAGACTAACAACAAAATGCATCTGGATATTAATGGTGAAAAAGACATTGTGAAAATGAAACTTGGTGCATACTATATCGACGATTTAAACGACGTCTTAAAACAGTCTGGTAAAGGTTTTGAGCTGCCGTGCGAACATCAGTACACTTAAATCTGAAATAAGGACTGTGGATGCGGCGACTGATTTTAACCAGAATGGTTCAGTAGGGCGCCTACTGGGTTTCACAAAAGGACAGGTTTTGAAGAAGGGACCTAGTAAATTTTACAAATCAGATCAGACTGCAGATATACTGCCCGCCAGCACAATCCGAGTCGAGTGTAACATTGCTCGCAACGAACTCCTATCTCAACGATAGTCTTGTTCATACTATTTACGGATTCTTCCCCTCAGTTGCAACGGGTATAAGACTGTTGAGACTCCTGCTAATGCAATATGCCTTCCAGTGACAGCTCAGGCATTGGACTATTTGGAGCTGCGTATTGTGAACCAGAATAATCAACTTGTTGACTTTCGTGGTGAGGAAATCGTTTTACGATTACATCTAAGGCAGGATGGGCGTACGGTATAAAACAAATGCATGAAATCCATAGCACGTTACTTCGCTACCGAACCGCAGAGTGATAACCCGTGCGAACTACGAGTTTCTTAAATCAGTTGGCTTGAAACCTCGCAATGACGTCCTGACTCAATATAACCAGTCTAGTAGAGTATAATGAGAGAATTATTCGCCAGGAATATTTCTCGCGTAAACCTGCTTCATCTACGTTTAAGAAGAATGATGAAATTAGGATTATCACCCAGCATCAAGATGCGCTGACGCTTCCATGCAAGAGTTTCGTATATTTGGGGGGAATATTCAAGAAAACCGACGGCAGCGCTACAGTGGGATTCAAGCTCACACATAACTCTTTAGCATACCTGTTTTGAGAGACACGCTATGAACTCAATGGGTCTGAGATCGACCATACACACAATGTCGGCGTAACATTAACCCTTAAAACATACGCCTCTGCATCAACCACGAATTTGAATGGTTTAGAAAATGCGGGATGGTTTATAGACGATCCCGTGGATAGAACAGCTGCAGAGTATAAACGATTTGCTGCGTGCATACCTCTAAAATGCTTGTGGGCTACTTTGAGGACATTAGGCAGATTATTATGAATGCTAAACAGGAACTAATTCTGGTATGGAGTGCGGAGGATAATAACTCATACATTCAAGGAGCTCAAGAGGAGAATATGACCACAATCAGCAAGATAATATGGAAACTGTCTCGCATCAGTGTATCAGATGAGGGGCGTTTGAACCTTTCCAAAGTTCTGAATTCCGGTACATATCTATCACTGTCATTCCGCTCTTGGGAGATTTTCGAGTACCCAGTGCTACCGACTGCAAGTAGACAAGCAAGGGCTACTGAAACCTCTTCGCAGTTAAAGAGGCTGTGTCCCACCACTCGTGCACCGTCTATAACAGCACGTTCGAACTCACTTAAATGTTGATCGCCTTCCACTACAGCAGCAGTATCCAGTCTAGCAACTGCGCCAAACTCTTGCGGTCTTATACAGGCGTTGTCGACTGCTTCGCCGTGTTCTGCCTGTTTACATATCTCTGTACTAGAATATACTGACTATACCAGTTCCTATAGCGTTTCAGTGTATATACATACACAATACAGCAGGGGATAGTTTTCTGCAAATAACAACAATAAGTAAGTATGGTAACGAATTTTTTCGATTATTTAATTCACACAAATACAATATAGTTTTTGAGATTATAGTTCTTTTCTTGAGATTACAATTCAGTTCTTGACTTACAGTTCAGTTCTTGCAATACAATATAGTTCTTCAGGTAAAATTTGAATCCACTGTTAAAGTGAAGACATCCTTTTAACTTAGAAGCTAAAACAGTAACACTGGTTGAGAATACTTTTTTAAAAATTTTTTCCCAGTAGAACTGGATGAGAATGTTTACAGATTTTTCACATATATAAATATACGCTAAAAATGATGTGGAGGTATTTTCTTTACTGCTACTACAACTAAATTCCACAGTCAACGTCGCATAGCTTTTACAATAGTTCTGATGGATTGTGTACACTTGGAAACTAATTTCCACAGTCCCAATAGCAAAGGTTTTTACAATAATTCTGATGAAATTTGAACTATATACACATATATACTTAAAAACTAATCTGACTTTGATAGGGAATGGCAGGTAAAAATCTTAAAAACTATTCTATTTACAAGATGCACATGGTGCATAGATATACTGTATATCTACTGAATACACATATGTTGAATATAATGATTAAATAAATACACAAATATTTTTTCTGTTTATGCTTTTCAATAAATATAAACAGTTTTAGTTTACGTTTTTTAGTTTAAAATCATAAACATATATATATATTTCTTTTGTTGTTTTTTCTTCTTTTGTTTTTCTTTTTTCACATACATGGTGTGTGTATACATATGTGCAGAGAACACATAAATAAATAAATATTTCCACCACACTCAAACACACACACATACAATTTCTTACACTGTGATAAAGGGTCATACCACTACACTGCAGACTCTCTCTCTCTCTCTCTCTCTCTCTCTCTCTCTCTCTCTCTCACTCACTCTCACACACTCATTCTCTCCCTCTTAGTCTATCAGAGTTCTTTACCTCTTCTCTCGCTACAAGTGAGTAGTGTGAGTATGGGAGAGTTTCAGTCATGTAATCACAAATGACCCTTTTATCGCCATGAGACGGCAGGCTGATTTTAGGCTGCAGCACAGTGTATATCCTGTGTCCTCTCGATCGAATACTAGTTTAGCATATCATATGCGGCGGCTGTGGTGCTGCACCAAGAACACCTCTGTACAGGCACTGCAAACAGTCTCGTTTAGACACTGCTCTCGATGTCAAATGATGCACACCTTGACCCAACTCTAGGTGCCATCTTCCAATGTGTGATACGCACACATTTTAGACTGCGTATTTACAGATTCCACAATCGGTAATCCATTCGCCTCGTCTTTCATAAAGCCAATAACCTTTTTGTTCTATGGAACAATACTACAAAATTATTGGCTACCTATGAGGACACGTCGAATTAATTTCCATGGTACCTCTTTATTTTATTTGGGTTGTAGTTCTTCACCCAATAGATGAGGCTATCTGTATCTTTGTAAAGTAATTTAGGATCTGCAAAATGAGCTTTCGCAAACTCGTAGTGAAAGTGGTATATGTGGACTTTGGCTAGGTCTAGTATGCAAATTCCCGATATAAATAAGCTTCGTAAACTCTATTGCAGTCTGCCCCATCCCCACAACAACAAAGTTACTGAATACGGTGACACGCTTAAAATGTCGTCTGTGAATGCATTTTTTGACGCCACAGCGCCCATCCCATTCAGTTGTAATCAAAATTTCACGTCGTTCCCTCAAACTCTCATTCGTTTTGCCGAAAGATGAGTCATTCATTAATTTATAAAGACCTTTTTCAAAGTCACACATCACAGACCCTCTCTACCTCATATTCAAATCAGTATACTCCTTCCACCAGGTGGACTGCTTGAAGGCGATAGCCCAGGTGGTTCTAACAAATTCCGTCCCCAAGGTGACACATGCTGGAGATTATGATAGTGAATAGTGTAGCTCCTCTTGTTCTCCGGAACTGTCATCAGTTTTGGGGTGGAACTTCCACGCAGAATTAATTGGTCTGGACACAGCGGCAAATTGGCATGAAGATCATGCAAACTAATCAGATATGTGACTTCTGCCTCCACCCCATACCCTACATCAGAATCAGCCACCTCACCCCCATGATTTTTCCACCTAATCCCATGGATTTGTAATTGGACACCCATCGAAACTAACCAATCGGCAGTGATTGTTGCGTGGCATCCCAATATAAGTTATTTACATCTAGGTACATGATGTAACTCAAAACAAGGAATGCACTTAACCTATCAAGCATCCCTGGGTTACTTGCCTTCGCATACCTATCGACACACTGGCAAAGTCCCCCACACATCCCTTGCTCAAAGAAAAGAAGAATGTCAGCTTCAGTCATTAATTCGAATCTGCACTTCGTTTTCTATAACATTGTGTCTCAAGACAACCCAGGTACCACGTAATAAAAGGCGGGATCCAGAGAATATGCGGTCATGCATAGACTCCGGAATTTCTCGAAAACGTCCTCAAGCAAACGTATGTCTGTGTCCATGTAAAGCTGTACATACTGCCCTAAAGTGTAGATGTTGAATTCCTGCCAGACATTCGTCGCATTATCATTCTCTGCATCTGGTTTGGCATCGTCCCAAAGGTTCATGGAGAATGCAGTTATGTCGGGTAGCCCGGTTACGTTGAGTTTTACCATACTGTCCACATACTCGTACGGGAAAACACCCTTCCTTGTCACAAATCGAAACCTTCGCTCATCAGGAAATGTAGTTTGAGTGATATGCATATCCGATGCAGAGTTTCGACGGGTTTATGAAGTGGCACCTGCGTAATACGTACCATGTCAAGGAAGTGTAATGTAAGTCTTGGCGTCATTCGTTTGGAGAATGAAATGTATTTCTCGACGCTCACAGGCAGGATGTTGACCTGATTTTTCTCCCAACCGAAACCAGCCAAATACTGAACAAGAAAGTGAGCGTCATACCCAATCATGGAAGAAAACGAGGTTTGTGCCTTGATAGCTGGTACTTCAAGTTGAACGTATTGTAAGTGCACCTGGAACTCCCCGTAAGATGACAGTGGTCCCAACGAGGAGTTTCCACTTGTCTGTCTAATGGCAGCCAACAAACGTGATAGTCAACCGTGTTATTGCACAAATCTTTATTCTCCTTCGATTTGGTCATTTGAATGTTGTCGCTGTAAAGCTTGTCAACCTCCAATGCAAGTTTTTCAAGCTTAGTGAGCAGCCAAACTGCAGGATTATGCTCGACGTAACATCTGTAGCAGTTAAAGCTCGAATCGTAAGGCGATGCAATCTGGTATGCTGCCGCATGTGATACATGTTTTTCTTTAAAGGTGGTTGTGAGGTCGTGGGGTCACCTTCACAGCGTGTCACAAGAGTGAGGAGGCATTAAAACTCAGTGTACAACGGAAATAGGCATCACTCCTGTTGGAGAGCATTTTTAAACTTAATGGATTTGTTTTCCTCGTTAGGCATAATAACATGTACTGGGACATTGGAAGCACAGTCTACTAGATGTGCTGCTAATAACTTGTCTGAGGAAAAGGCACTGAGTTACCTTAAGCAGATATGCTGTTTATGTGCATGCTTACTCAGTTTGACGGAAAGGATTTGGGAAATGTCTTTGATCCAAACATAATGTCAGTCCTCATCTTCAGAGAAGAGCAGCATAGATATATAGGCATTTCACGCTCACCAGCTGATTTTGAGAAATAATGGAGGTGGCCAAAGACTATACCCTGTTCATCTGAGTTGCTTTTCTTCCCCAGGTCATAAACATTAACGAGTATTGCGGTATTCTGCACCTAAAATTTAGGTATGTCCTGGGTGTCGATGAGGAACTCAGTACCATCAAAGTTATAACACCCACGAATATTATCACCTGCCGGCCTAAGTGGCCGTGCGGTTAAAGGCGCTGCAGTCTGGAACCGCAAGACCGATACGGTCGCAGGTTCGAATCCTGCCTCGGGCATGGATGTTTGTGATGTCCTTAGGTTAGTTAGGTATAACTAGTTCTAAGTTCTAGGGGACTAAGCAGTTGAGTCCCATAGTGCTCAGAGCCATTTGAACCATTTTTTATTATCACCTACATCATATGTACTGGGATGCTCAGGATGATCTCTGTAATTGTAAGCCAGGATTGACCGTGCATAACAAGCCCGATCTTTTCTGTTTTCGACATTAAAGCATGCCCTCTTATTAGATATATCCTTATGGAGCTTGATGTAGTTAGACCCTATATGAAACCATAGACATGTGTATGGATGTCCAGGTGTAATATTCAGCTGAGAACTTTAGTTGACCCTCTAACTTCCATCTCGGAAAACCGGACCAGTATAGCACTCAAGATGGAATCACAAAACCACATGGCGATTGATGTGCTCCGTGTAATCCCGCCATTTTCCTCCCAAAGATAATGAAGACTTGTCTCTTCAGTGCCAGAGGCAACACTGCGCGGGAGGGGGGGAGGGGGCAGAGCACCACACTGTCTTTTATGATGCGACACTGGGATCATTGACTACTTTGAGTTGCTCAATTTTAAAGTGAGGAAGGCACACTGTTAGAATCCCGACAGGGTCGCGGTACCTTCCTGCTGGATTCTTGATCCTTGTGAAAGAGATTCTTGATCCTACTGAACGAGATTAGCTCCTGAAAGGAGTCTGCGGTGACCAAGTATTCTAACTGCAGTATGGTGTCACTGACTTGATGTTCTTCACCAAAAGAACAGAGAACTACTGAGAGCCACATGATCATCTGTATTACAAATAATACTTCTACTAGCGAGTGATGTCCATCCTGTTGAACTGGCGATGTACACACACAGGAGTATGTGCCAACGCACCCATATCTTTCATTGGTGGCAATGGTTCTGACAAGGCTGGGAGGAAGGATGAGGTGGTGCTAGTGGGTCAGGCAAGTGGGAACAGCTTGGATGTGGCGACTGTTCCCCATGCTGCTGCTGTAGGCGTGACCAACTAGCCTGATGGGTGGTAGCTCCTCGCTCTTGGCTCCACCCAGAGACCCAGTGCTGGGCGGCTGCAGAGGTCTCAGAGGCGGCTAGTGGTTTCCTTGCTGGCGAAGCGTGCCGCACAGCACATTGCCTCGATGCTATAGGCTTGGCTATCACCAGTATCCGCATCACAATGTGCTGAGGTTGCGGAGATGCAGACGCTGTAGAAGAGACAAAGAATAACACAATTACGTATAACATTCTAGACATTGCTTGCTGCTGCTGCAAGGAAGGAAACAACACTGGTTATTTGCAAGAAGAGTAAGTAATTACATTTCACGCTCTGGGTACATGGCGGGAACATTTCGTGGGCATTGGTCAGTATCTCTACCAGCCCTTGAGGAAACTCATCCTCTTAAACGGCCAAGTCACGCTGCCTTTGCACCTCTTTATCTATGGCGATTTACCTGATCCATTCGGGTATTTCTTCATCTTCAGAATCGAAATGAAGCCTTCGGTCCATCTCGTGTACAACAAAAAGATGTATGTACAGATTTGTTAGAGAAGAAGAAAAAACTTACATGCTACAAAGACAAACGAAGAAACAAAATTAGAATTCTTTCTTCCACTTATAGGATTGCTCTGCTGTTCCGCTAGATGGTGGAGGCTGCTTCTGTAGTTGGTGAGTAGCTTCCAGTTGCCTGTCCAGGTCTAGCCTCTCTAGAATTGTTGCTGTAACGAGACAAAGGATAACCTTTTATATATACAGAGCTACAACTACGTAAATTTTTCTTTTCTTTCCATATTAAAATGACTATTGGCACTGTGTATTTCCTGTTGGAGCCTCTTCCACAGCACGTGGCTGGGCTTGCCCCCAGCTCGACCTGCATTTTCACCATGTGAGCATCACAAGAACAAGTATAAAATAAGAAATAAACCAATGATCCAAAACAAAATACACTACTACTACCACGAATTATTTTTAATAGTCACGTGGCAGCTCTAGTTGCAGGTTTTCCACAGGAAGCTGGCCTTTGATGGGGAGAGTTTGCAGTGGTCCAGCCCCTCCTCCTGCTCCTCCTCCCATCTACCCTCGCAATCCACGATAAAATCCCGGAGTTCCACTGTGAAACAAGAAAAAAACTTAATTCTTTAACACACTAAATATTTTCTCCAGATTTCAGCACTACAACCACATATTTCCAAAAACTAATTATTTACTTACGTGGCTGTTCATTTTCTTATTCTTCTACAATTCTACATTGTTTGCTGCCAACGCTGATAGTATTTGATGTCGCTGAAAGCTTCATTTTCAACAACAAATGGATGCACACGCAACTAAAAGAACAACAGTACTGGCGAACTGATGCTGGCAGAATGACACTGGAAAGGGAGGGGGAAGGATTTATATAGACACACTGATTTGGCAACAACCAATCACGAAAGGCGGTCAGTAGAAAGTCCTGAACAGTGTTTGCAGGATTCAATAGGAGTGCAGCACTGCACCCCACCTACCGATGAATGCTAGTCTGAGCATGCCGTACAAGTTGGTGCTCGTCTGCCGGCCACGATTTTGCACACTTTCGCATGTGGGGTTCTGGAAATACCAGCTTGTTCAGCTGATCCGTTCTTTCTGACCCTTCAGGGCCCCGCTTCCGCCTCACTCTGTGGTGAGTTGCGGCCACTGACGGACGCGCCACTGCTTTGTAGGCTCTGAGTTATGAATGTGCCTCGTGTACCAAACTACTGAGATAGTGTAAGATACGTGTTACAAGCCGGACACAATGGGAAGGACCAGGCCCCTTTGCTTTTTCTTTTTTCTTTTATCACTCGTTTATTACATCAGAGAAATACACATTTTAAGACAAAATTTAACTACATTAAATATTGCTCCCAGTAAAGGTTAACATAAACAGTGACAAAACTTAGTTCTCTTAAGGGTTTCTGCTGGCAACAAATTTTACGGAGCTAAAGTAATGTTTATATCAATTTGGCTCGAACACGTAGCTAGTGATTGAATCACGACACGGACACTTCAACAATTTCGATAACAAATAAGTAGCGTGAATTTGTACTCACAGTAACCAACTAATCAATAGCCTTGCCACTGAATAAGTAGTAGGCCATTTGGAACGAATTAGCAACACCCCGCAACTAGGGGAGTTAATACCAACAGTCTTTAAATGTCTTGATCCCCATTAAATAAACAAACTTACAGTAATTAAATGAATAACAAATCAAACACACTACGCTCCACTCAAACTCTTCAGTGGAAACCAAGCCAAAATGTAGATTCCATTAACTGACTAGCACTGAAGTCACACTAAAGCTCATCTCTGTGTTGCCAGACACACATGGGACAATCTTATACAAGACAAGATTTTGAAGGGAGCACGTCAGTAAAACTGGTGGTGGAACTAACTTGTGCAACTGAAAATCAAGGTACTAGACCGGGGCACAAGGCGGGATACAATGAGGTTACCTTAGTGCTACACTGCACTCCAAAATATTAATGCAATGGCCAGCATTAATTAACGAGGAGTGACACCAGGTCGCTCGCAGGGATGACAACACTTGATTGAAAAGACGAATGCCGGAGGCGGCAGTAACATCAAACACCTTCTCCGACTTTTAACCAGCAGTCACTTCCCGCTATACAAGTAAACATTTAACCAAGCACAAGGAAGGAACCCCAAAGAGAAAATTCAAATAAAACCCCCACAATATTATAAAGACAGGGAACCCCAAATATATAAATTTATTCAATTAGCTCTCCCGAAAGGCAGTGTAAACGCTAAGGCCTCACTTAAGAGGCCACCAAAATTGGTTACAAAAGTCTTATACAGTTGCTCCTTTTCTTTAAAAGAAACACAAGGCTGCTTAACTTCTGCTGGACGTCCGGTATGACTCGTGTGGGATACACCAGGCAGCAACCTAAGCTAGGAGGTCGCAAGGCACGGCGAGCAAAATCAGGAGAGCAGACAGGCAGGCAGCCAACACATATCCTCCATCTCGAACCGGCAGACCGCGTACAACCAACTCCACATATACGTGGTTGCTTCCCACCTCGTACCTCGCGGCGTCTCAGCAGGTAGCCCGAGCAAACGTCAACTGCCACTCGCCCCGCGAATGTGCAAAACAACAAGGCAAGCAAAGACAAGAAACATCGAAGAATCGATAATGGACATCCAAGAGACTGGCGCGCCAGTAATGAGCGCCACGGCTCGGTGTATTTAACAACATTATCTTCAGAGTTGTGACGCAGTGTATTTGCGCTCATTCATTTGACTTTCAATCTGTAAGCGGTATCCCATGTAACGTATTTTCGAGTCTATTTGCTGTAATGTATTATTTCCGTTCCATGTGCACCTGGGAAGACGATACATTGTTTTATCTACAAGTGTATTTGAAATAAAATGTTTACAGCAACATTTGCAAATGTATCGAGGCGCTGAATACTTTACCTAATTTGTTTGTGTACGCAAATATTCCAGAGCAGTGGACGAAGATGTAGAGGGTTCACAAATGTGCTGCGATCTTTTTAGAGTCCGTGTTCAAGTGTGGTGTTATACATACCGATACTGAAGCAAAGTACCGTGCAGCAGTCGTTTTGAAAGTGTATTTAGAGACATATTCAACTGGATTTAGTAACTTCTGAAGCAGCTTGTGCTCAGTGACCAGAAATGGATGTGGTACTTCCTACGGCGGCACACAAAGTGTCTCAGGGATGGATTCACAAGTGTGCCATGATCTTTTTCTGGTGTCTGTGTTCAAGTGCAATAGTGGTATTCCCCAGAATGAAGCGTGTAATTGCATCACATGTTGTTTAGATATTCTTGTGCCATGTGCAAAACTCTCTCTCTCTTACACTCTTTGTGCAATGCTACATTTAGTTCCTGCGACATCTTCCAGTTATGTATGCGACAATATTCTGCACATTGCTTGGATACCAGATGTAGTAACTCCTGAAGTAGTTTGTGTTCAGTGACTAAGGGTATCCGTGTGCCAGTGGTGAGGTGAGGGGCTGCAGGTATTTCCAATACAGCAGGAAGTGCTTAGAGTGGCCACCCTGCAGCTACCTCATGCTGGAACTGTGAGCCCGGTGCGTGGTCTCCTCCAGTGGGCGTGGAGACTGGGGCAGGGAGGTTAGTGGAGGTAGTCCAATTGACCTATTTTCCCACCAAAATTTGAAGTTCCCGCCATGATGTCAGTGTGATGTTGCTACACATATGGCCACCATCTTACATCCGCCATCTTGAAGAAATGTGGCAACATGCACGGCGGGGCGATGCCAGTGTTGCCCTGCTGCTGAACTCACAGAAACTGTAAAACTCTCTAGGAATTTCAATAGGAATGGGGAGGGAAACTGAGTGACGTTTGGATTCCATTGCTGAAAAAGATATATATGTACCTTTCTTAAGCCTTGGGGTGATAACAACAGCGGACAATAGCAATCGACAACAGCCAGTTGCGCTGAGATATTCAAAACATGCAGTGTCACGCCACTGTGCGAAAGCACGAATGAGGGACACTTTGCTGCAGTCAGCAGCTAGCCAGCGTGTGCATCAGGCACTAAAAGAAGCCACGACTCCTCCTGACTATGTCCGTCGCAGAGAGAGACAAAACGTTGGGTTTAAATGTGAAATCCGTTCGACCACGCCATAATAGCCCAGAACATTTTATTAATTGTGTATGGACACATGCCAAAAGCCAATAAATTAAAAAGAAATTATTCACACAAAAGAACTTTCCCTTAAATTTTTCTGAGTTTTTTCGCGTCACACAGAACTGCCTGAAGTACACTCCACATCTTCCAACGAGGTGATATTCTCTGACTAATGTGTGCTTCAGCTGATTCGTCTTCTGATTAAAATGGATGGCCTTGCATGAAAAGGACATATGGCCAGTAGTTGCAACATTGCTTAGATCATGATAGTCAAAAGGTTTAATCCTCTCAGTAGTAATACACAACCGCCGTTCTCAACCCAGGGTAAGAGAGAGAGAGAGAGAGAGAGAGAGAGAGAGAGAGGGAGAGAGAGAGACGATGGGAGGTGAAAAGGGCTGCAGTACAGACCGAAGCTTATACCATCCGGCCGACTTTTGTAACAGTTTAAAAGTAGACCACGAGTTACATCGTGCAATTTCATCAGTTCAGGGCTCAGGAAAGTTCCCTCTTGCACCGCGGTTAAAGCTGGTTTTGTCCAAGTCGGCATTTTTATTACGGGCGCGTTGTTTATTGCTTAATTCCCGGACGACCGCGACAGACACCTGGAACCGGCAGCCGCGCGAGCAGGCAGCAGCAGCCTGGCGCGGTTTCGTTCAGCGAGTTAACTGGCGCGCCTCGCCACAGCCAGGGCTGCCACCCACCCCACTCCACTCCCCTCCCACCCCCTCACTCCCCCAGACCAACACCCTCCAGTCTCTGACGGCCGTCAGCCGTCGCATTGTGGCTGCACGGCTTTAAATTTGTTTCCGGACTCGGCGCGGCTAACGAAATTTCCTTCGCTGCAGACTGGAGACTGCCTGGAGTTTCTCTCTCTCTCTCTCTCTCTCTCTCTCTCTCCTTCTCTCTCTATCTCCTCTACCTTTCCTAGCTGGCACAAGCCTCGTATTTCCAGCGCACACCTGGCACAGCCTGCTTAACTGTCCGCCGCATTTCATCGCGGGTGGACGTTCGGAAAGCGGACGCCTGGCAATTCTCAGCAAAATGCCAGCAGCCCTCGGCGATATTCTCACTTAATTGCCGTTAGTCTTATGCAAACAGCTGTCTTTGTTCACCCTATATCTGTCTGCTTGTCTCTCTCATTCCGTGGGAATATATCTATGCGTCCTCTCCAAAAGACCATCCGAGTAGAGAGAAATTCAAGTAGTCTAACCAGATGATTAACGTCGCACAAGAGTCGTGTCCTCTAATTTGGGCTGATGTCGTGCTAACTTGTTAGTAATCGGATCGCCTGTGAATACATCTCACGCCTCTGAGACAAGTCTTCCCCTATGTTCTTCTGTGAACAAGTTTGGAGTTAACTGGAAGTAAAGGTGCTTAGTAAACAATTTACGCATCATAAAAGGAATAAAAGTTAGAATACAGGATCGGATGATAGATGGAATTGAAATTTGGAGAGAAGTTACTAGAGGCTGCTCTGTTTTGTCTACTCTGTTAAATGCATTTTGGATGGCTTAGTTAATGTTTAGTGTGACAGTAGAAAGAAGGACAAAAAAACAAAAAACAAACATCCACCAAATAGGCCTTGAACGCCCAAACATATAAGATCTGTTGATGACCTGTATTACTGAGTGACAGTGAAATAACAGTTAACAAAAATGTTTAAATAAACTGAATACCAGCTGTGTATAATACAGAATGAAGGCAAATGTAAATAAGACTCAGGCAATGATTTTCAGAAAGCAATGTAGAAAGATAAATGTGAAAACATCTGGTGAGTTAGTGGGACACAAGTGGTGGGGTAATGGTGGTACAAGGTCATCATATTAATATCACATTAATTGACAAATTAATTTAATTTATCGGTTAATTAGCACCTCCCCCTCTGGGAAATCCCCAGCACATCGGAGAGCCCCTCCTGCCTCCACTCTGGTAAATACCCAGCCCTGCCCATCTCTCATCCCTCCTCTCACGAAAAAATTGGGGGGAAAAATCACTCAGTCTGTGCTTAGGTGTTAGACTGGAAGGATCTCATGACATGAAGTTGAAATCAATGTCAACTACATTGTAGAAGATATATTCTTTATTTATGAAATTCAGTTTGCATATTCTCTACTTAATCAGTTTGTGGGAGACAGGCTTTTCCATGGAGTCTAGGAGAACACTAACACTAACGTTCCTGGAATCTGTACCTTGTGAATAATAGCCATCCCCAGCGGATTTTACATCAACTTCGATTTAGCTGATAACAGGTTCCTTCCAGGGAGGGCTAGTGAATGCTGACAAAATAATTCATGAAGATAAAGAAGAATTGGTTGCTATTTCACTGTGTTCTATGAGCATCAACACTTAACATTTCTGAACCTGCTGACGAGTGCTTTCACCCAGTATAACTACTGCGATTGTTTCCTCCCAAATAAGTCATTTTCATTTTGCTGTAGTCGACAGTTACGTTTCTTGTTACTGCATCAGCCTCGTCGCTAACTGAACGAAGATGAAGCACTCAGAAATGAAGCATCAGAAATCATCCACCACCACTGAGAAGAATAAAAAGAAGAAAACTCTTTCATTTGAATGTAAGTATTAATTCCTCTATTTCTTTCTCACTATTGTTATTATTTTTCTACATTTAGTAGCATTTTCATTAAATTATCCCCACAGTTCAGCGGACTCCTGATGACAGATCAGCTGACCAGCCTGATTTGTGGAAGCCATTTAACTTTTCACCACACTTAGCTGATCTGATTGACTTCAGGTTCCCACTGCCTGTTTCATCCAGCTTCAAGTCTCCAATGCAGCAGCTTCAGGGGTAATCTACCTGTGAAGTATCAATAGACAATATAAAAGAACTGTTCTTCTACTATTCTGAAGTACCACTATCACCTATGTCTGCACCATCATCTGTGCGGCTACAGTGGTATAATTCATGCATTAAAGTTTTTCTATTCACTGTAATGTACAATCTATTTTGAGTGGTTGCAGTACTTCTGTACATGTCCTCATGTAATGAGTTCAGTACTTTACCAAAGTTAGAAAATCAATAGTTAGTGGCAAGAATATTATACTTTCACCATAGGAAATGTGGCAAATATGTGAGAATATCTCGAAGGTAACTTCTCTGTTCAACGATCAAACAGTATCTGCTGTCTTACTGGACTCTCAGTGTGTGTTGGCGACTACCTGGAAACTGTTAAATTATCAATGCTGGGGGTAGCTTAGAATACACTCAATTACAGGAAGTAACATTCAGAAATTTGGTGTGTGCTAATTGAGCAATTCAGTGAGCAGTGAATGACGATGTTGGTTGGTGGCACTATGTTTAAGGATTTATTGGCAATGTTTGGTGTGCACTTTCAGAGCTGGCTAATACGGATCTTCTGAGGATGTCTTCACAAAAAACTTTCATGTATGTTGTAAAGCTGTACAGAGTATGTATGGTGCATCAACATCACCTCATGCAGGCGAAAAAATGTGTGCATACGTACATACATTTATCTCCCCTACAGTGTTATCCAAAATTAAAAGTGAAAATAAATGACCTGTAAAAATAAATTTCTTTGCTTGTTTTTCATGTAAAGGTGCAGTGCTGTTCTAACTTGATCAACAGTGTGTGTAACTGCACTAACAAAAAAGGAAATGGGTGTACTGCCATTACCAAACTGACTAAGCTGTACATAATGGCTATACATTTTTGTGTTCACTGCCACTACCTTAGATAATATGCAAAATGGTTCATTTTGTAAACGAAAAGATCACGAGAGTGTTATATGTTTGACAACTTTAGTCACTAGATGTATATGCAATAATTCATTTATGCAGAAAGAGAGAGATATGCAGACTCTGTGGCATAATACTACATCTCCTATGATACAATACTATAGATTATTTGTACTGTATTTCTCATCTTTGATCATATGACTTGTCTCCAACGACAGTCTTATTCAGTAATGCAGTTGTCATCTTTCACAACATTCGAGAGAGAATATTTTTATTAACAGAACACCAAGCGCTATAGATTCACTGTAATTGAACATTTACAGTTACCTGTCAGAGGCACATCCCTTAAGATGCCAGGAAATGAATAAGGGCCCAACATATGCATTCTACTTTAGCTCACTGCAGGTGCTTGCTGCTAGGCATTTTATGGAACTTAATACTTTTGATGACATTATATGGGATTTCTAGTCCAACCAATGTGCAATACATTTAGTTTCATTTAGATCAGCTACAGCTGCACCACAGGTCATCCTACGTGCCTGCAGAAATCTCCATCACCTACATCTAAAGCAAATACACATCAAGCAGCCATGCATTGCATTGTGGAGGGTACATTGCGCCAGTATTATCGATTATCCTTCGATTACCCCTGGCAGCACAAGTGTTACTGCACCAGTATTCACAGTGCTTGGTGTTGCAACGTTAAAATTCACAGCTAGAGTGTCATCATGGGACATGTTTCTAAAGCAACAAAGTACCTTGAACACACACTGTCTCTAGGAGGTGGTATGTGCTGCAATGGAGCGAGAGTAGGTACGTGGTATCGTCTTGCTTAACATAAAGGGAGTATTGAGTTGAAGATGTGCTGTTCATGATTTTCGTTACTCAGTCATTCTAAGAGTAATAAGAGTTCAATGCTAGGTAGATACCTATTCCAGCAGGTTTTCCATGTAATAAATGTAGGATTCAAATCATACAAAAACATTTATTTGTGAAAGACTGTCGTATAGTTTCCAAACGCTGGCCACTGCTATTTGAGTACAGTGATGCTGTGTGTGTATGTGTGTGTGTGGTACTCCATTCCACTAGTCACAAATGCTCCACTAAAACTAAAGTCTTCCATGCAATATACGTGTATATAGACTACATCGTGATTGAGAAACAGATTCTGTTTATAATGAAAATACATCCAATCCAGCAAAGCAGTGGAATCACATATCCGTAACACAGTTACCAAACGTCCGTGAGGGATATAAGTAAAGTGATGCTGTTTGCACTGCTTCCCCCCCCCCCTCCTCACCAATAACAAATGTCCCACTAAAAGTACAGTCTTCTACGCCATATACATGCATATGGATCCCCTCCTAATTTAGAAATATAATTTGCTTTGGAAGAAAAATATTCAGTAGTCCTGCGAAGCAGTGGAATCAGATGTAGGCAACATAATTACCAAACATCTGTCTAAGCTACTTAAGCAAAAGATGCTGTAAGTGGCGCTCCCTATCACCTTTAACAGATTTGTCATTAAAACTACAGTCTGCTA
Source organism: Schistocerca americana (assembly GCF_021461395.2). Classification (NCBI taxonomy): domain Eukaryota; kingdom Metazoa; phylum Arthropoda; class Insecta; order Orthoptera; family Acrididae; genus Schistocerca; species Schistocerca americana. The sequence goes on along the minus strand of NC_060121.1, from coordinate 48,792,823 downwards.
ATCCATACAAGTGCAGATTCTCTCCTAATTTCGAAATGTAATATGCTCATAAGAAAATAAGATAACCAGTAATCCTGTAGTGCAACTGAATGATGTGCACATAACTTAATCTCCAAAAGTCTGTTAAGGTTATTTGAATATAGTGATACTATGTGTGGTTGAGCGTTCCACCATGAAAAAATGTTACATTAAATTTAGAGTCAAGCATATCACACACATGCATATAAACTCCACTCTCATTTCAAAATGTAACTTGTCTAAGAAGGAAAAAGTGCCCAGTAATCCTACTGCGCAATGAAATCGGATGGGTGTACATAGGTCCCCGATGACTGTCTGTGCTGTACAATTACAGTGGCCCAGTGTAGGGTACTCCCTTCCAAAATTAACATTTATTGCATTAAAACTACAGTCTTCTGCGCTATATACATTCCATACTGGTTTTTTAAATACTCTCCCACATCAGTAGCATTTAGACAGCATCAAACTCAAACAGTCAATTTCCACAGCTATAAATTAGAGCTAAAACGCAGTTCTTTTTTAGTGGAGGAAGACGAAAACTTTTCTTCCAAACGTTACATAGTTGCACAAGTCCATTCTGATCATCAATATCCATAAGTCAGCAGTCATCTATAGAAGGCCATTGTAATAGTACAGGCTAATGGTCCATTTCAACGTCAACCAGTTCTACATTAGATGGAATTTTTTATATTCCCCCTGCATCCACACCACTTTTTACAAACACACAACATGCTCCTGCCTATGGAATATGATACAGTGCGCCATAGGTAGCACTGAGATTTTCTTTTTGTAACTGCAGTACACCCCAATAGAGAATCTAGTCACTACTAGCTTAGTGGGGTGTACATGTTGCGAAGCACCTGTTACTGGATTATATGGAATTTTGTGGAACAGATCTTAACAATAGTACGCTTCGGAAGGGGGAGGGGGACAAAACGATGTTCTTTTTAACCTCCTGGAAGACTCCATATAATGAAAAGACTGCGGCATTGTATTTCGACTCCATGCTTCAATACTAAAATATTATGGTTCTTCAATACAGGTGTAGAGGCGTTAAGATCACAGTGTGATAATAACACAGCTTAAGAACAGATCTAAGTGTGATTAATTTAGGAAAAAAAACAAGAAAAGAACCTCATTGTATCCCACCTTGCGCCCCGGTCTAGTACCTTAATTTTCAGTTGCAAAAGTTAGTTCCACCACCAGTTTTACTTTCCGCCAATTCTCCACGCTGGCCTACACCTCGTTGTCTGTGTCAAAATGTTGTCTTCACAATGTGTATCAACGAAATATAAACGGTACCTTATCAAATGATAGTATCTCTTACAATAAGGCAGCCTTCATCAAAAGTGCTCTTACTGTAGCTAAAACAGCTCTCTGACAAACAGCACACGAGGAAATGGTAGGCTGACATTTAACGCGAAATGCAGGGAAGGAATAGTACTCCCACTTCTTCTTGGAAGCAGATTTTACCTAGGTGAGTATTGTCAGAAGGGTTCAGAGACATTTGTTGTTATTTCTGAAGAGTTGATGGAAGCTTAATATTAGCTGCAATGTTTTCGTTAAGTTTTGAATATCTCTTCTAACAAATACAATCGACAAAACCTCTACCCCTCACAAGAAGCGCAAACAAGCAGTTAGAAAATTACGCAGCGTGTTCAACCTATGGGTTATTCGTCACATTCCAAGATTTGAACCCTCACTACAATGGAATCACATGGTTTCATCTATTGCTTATTAGCTGTAGATCAGCACTTGAACGACGCCACCCTCGCATTGTATGTTTCATATTTATGGTGAACTAATGTGATCTCTCACACTTCACATACTGAACTACATTACATGCATGACTGTAAATTTAATGTAACGTTAGTTCATTTAGGGATGGAGTACCACAAATAGCATCACTGTATTCGAATAACCATAACAAACATTTGGAGTTTAAGTTACGTGCAACTTATTCAAATGGCTCGAAGCACTATGGGACTTAACATCTGAGGTCATCGGTCCCCTAGACTCGTACTTAAACCTAACCTAAGGACATCACACACATCCGTGCCCGAGGCAGGATTCGAATCTGCGACCATAGCAGCAGCGCGGTCCCGGACTGAAGCTCCTAAAACCACCTGGCCACAGCGGCCGGTGCAACTTATTCCATTTCACTAATGGCTTACTGGGTATCTTTTTTATGAGCAAATTACATTTCTAAATCAGGAGCGATCTACATGCACGTTTATGACTTGGCAGATTATTGCTTTAGTGACACATTTGCTAGCGGTATGGAGGAGCGCCACACACAGCGTCACTGCACTTAAATAGCCCCGACAGACGTTTGGTAAACATGTTACAGATATGATTCCATCGTTTCGCTGTATGGGGTGGAGATTCTGTTTCGTAATCAGGATGTAGTCTATATGCACGTATGTGGCATGGAAGACTATAGTTTTAATGGAGCATTTGTTAGTCGTGGGAGGGAGTACCACACATGCACAGCATCACTGTCATCAAGTAGCACTGTCTAATGTTTGGAAACTACGCGCTAGTATTTCGAAAATAAATGTTTTTGTGCGCTTTGAATCACACCTTTGCTACATGCAAAAGCTGTAGGAATAGGTATTCCATCATGCCATGAAATTTCGTAGATCCTGGAATGATGGAGTGAGCAAATTTTTGTAGAAAAGTACTGAAATTTGACTGCCTCAATCAGAAGAAGAAACTGAAATTACGTCACAAGAAATAGATGTTCCACAGAATTTATTGCAATTGAACAGTTTATTTGAAGAAAAACAAATGACAGAGACAACTAGAGAACAAGAAACAGGTGGGCAGGCTGGTACGGCTCTAACGGACTTCCATGATTTCCCTGAATCGCTACATGCGAATGCCGCGATGGTTCCTTTGAAAAGATGATGCAGACTTTATTCCAGTCCACTTGTAGGAAATTTATCAGTGGTAATGTTCCTATGAAATCCCTTCAGGTGATCAACTAAACCATGTACCACTTGTTTCCCTTAATTTATTTCCCTTCCTTCACCAGATTTCTCTGTATACACTTGTGCATTTATTATTGGGTTCACAATCTACAAAAGACCACACTTTTATCCCATACTTTCCAGGTATCGAAGGAATGATGTTTTATGCCCTATTACATGGCTTTCAGTCACCGAATCTAGTCACCAGACCTAATCATATGTAACGTATTACTATGTTTACGACGTTGCTCTTCGAGCCATATACGTTATCTCGCATTTCTAGCTGCTTCTCTCACACAATTAATGATAAAAATTCAGTAATGCAGGGTCGCCACCAGCCCAAGCCCTTCCTATCCGTTAAAAAAACGGACCTGGAAAATTATTAGTTTAATTATTTTAATAATTTAATTACATATATGCAAATTTCTTTAAGTAGCCAGATAAATAGCACTCCATGTCGTGCATGAAGCAACTTGATTAATTCAGGATTGGAAATCGGAGTAAGGGGGTAAGATCGACACCAAAGAATTTATCTTTCACGTAGATTATTTATTGTAACTAAATATTTGGTTGCACGTCCTAACTAAATATAACTGGTGCCTGACTCTAAATATTTAAGTATGAATTACGTGAGAATGAAACAGAACACAATTTAATTACAGCAAGAAGAAACACAGAAGACGGGGTTGGGAGACAAATATACTATCATCTCCTTTGCATTAACACGATAAAAATATTACGATTGTACGCATGCACTATTCTGGACAGAGGTTTAACGAATACACAAGGCTTTGGGATAATTATTTAACATACTAACTGCGTCTGTTGCTTGCAAACGGCCGAACTAGAGCACTTGGTGCATTCTGACTCAAACTGTTGTGCTGCTTTGTCGAATACGCACGAAAGAACAGATATCCTTGCAGAAATTGTAGCTCATTGAACAAGCAAACTGTTAAAATAAAGCCTATGGCGGTGCCGCGGTGGTCCAGAAGGGTCATTAATTACCAAACACGTGGCACAAAATCGACACACAAAGACAAAACCAATTTCCACAAAATATAAGATTAAAAATCATTAAAAAAATATGTCGCTACACACGCTTCAGTTAAGCTGAAGTTCTTAAGTATTTCACTAGTTAAACATAACGAAGTCCTAACTCAACCTGATTCCTATCACCTGAAACTCCCCTTAAGAGCTACGATCCGTACTCACCAAGCGTTCACCGAAGAGTGCCGCTTTCTCTTTCGAGATTACCTAGGCTCCCCGCGCAGCGGAAGCTACCATCCGTCACCAACCTCACACACAAAAACAGCCTTCGACACAGCCTTCGACTAAGATGGGTAAACCTCTCCGTCCAGGTATTGGAAATCTAAGTTGGTCATCCTGTGCTCTCCTTCGAACGAGAAGCAACACGGTCTGCTCGAAGCAGACGATGACCAACTCAGCGTTTCCCACAAAACAAAATCGAAACCTTACATTAAAACACACATATAATATTCAATACGCCTTACATGAGTGCTCAGTCTTTCTGGAAGAGTTCATGAATTGAGCTAAAATCAGGTAGTAAACTGAATAAGTTGTACCGAATTCGACAAGTGTCTTATGAAACGACTTCACAGAGACGTTTCACATATCAAGAAACTGATAAAGCTAAAAGAATTTCTATTTGCCCGTGCCATTTTCCTCTAATAAAAGGGTCTATGAAGTGCTTCACTATGGTGTAGAATGGTGTACTTATGGGTAAAAAGTACTCTGTTAATTTGACGCGTCAGATTTAAATGAAACAACAAGCTTTCGATTGTGGACGCTATCACCGAAAGGGCGCGGCCGATTTCCTTCCCTGTCCTACCGTAATCCGAGCTTGTGTTCTGCCTGCACTCCCTCCTGAGGAACTTGTTCTGACTATTCCTTTCCTTCGACTATCTAAATTCAAATGGGTCTGAGCACTGTGGAACTTAACATCTGAGGGCATCAGTCCCCTAGATGTTAGAACTACTTAAACCTAACTAACTTAAGGACATCACACACATCCATGCCCGAGGCAGGATTCGAACCTGCGACCGTAGCGGTCGCTCGGCTCCAGACTGTAGCGCCTAGAACCTCTCGGCCACTCCGGCTGGCTATCTTCAGCCTACTTTCTCTGTAGGTTACTGAGAAGAACTCACTGATTCTAAATAATGAACTTGAAGTGAGACAAGTAATGAGCTGTACATACAGGGTGAACATTAATAAAGCTGATAAACTGCAGGGACGGACTCGTGACTGGAAATACAGGAAGAAAGGTCCTACGAACATGTGATCGGAAATACATAGTTGCTATGATAGATGGAGATGAAAATGGATGTTCCTCTGACCACGTGGCGTGCGTTCGCTGTGTGTTGCAGGCCATATAATTGACACAGCATACTGTAAGCAGCAGAATGGTCATATTCTCGTCGGGAGCAAGTCGAGAAGATGTTTGTATACGGCTAAGCAGGAGGAAACAGACAGCAATAACATCACACAACATTTCAAGCCCTTTTTGGACGTTTATGTGATCACGGATCGTGCAGGGAGACACTGGACTGTGCTTACACCAGATTTAAAATACCGGTCTCTGTAAGATATTGAGTCCTAGTACAAGATGCTGGCAAGTAGCCTGCCAACATGGCGTAAGCCAAAGTGCGATTATATCTATCCTGCAGGACAACCGCTACTGTCCTTATCACCTGAAACTAGTGCAAGGATAATCGAGGATAATAAGTGTAGGATTTCCCTCTATAGGAAGGATTCTGTCGATAGTTTTTGCAGTAGACCATCGCAATTATGGAATGTTTGTCATCAGTCCTCGTTACTGATGAAGCAGTCTTTACCAGAACTGGCACCACCAGTTTCCACAACCGTCATCTGTGGGCTACAGGCAGTCCTCAGGGAATGGTTGAATTGTTGAGGTGTTTCATCGGTTCAGCATCTATGTTGTTGTTCTTGTGGTATTCAGTCCAGAGACTGGTTTGATGTGGCTTTCCATGCTACTCTATCCTGTGCAAGCTTCTTCACCTCCCAGGACCTACTGCAACCTACATCCTTCTGAATCTGTTTAGTGTATTCATCTCTTGGTCTCCCTTACGATTTTTACCTTTCGCGCTGCCCTCCAACACTAAACTGGTGATCCCTTGATGACTCAGAATATGTGCTACCCACCGATCCCTTCTTCTAGTCAGTTTGTGGCACAAATTTCTCTTCTCCCCAATTCTATTCAATACCTCCTCATTAGTTATGTGATCTACACATCAAATCTTCATCCTTCTTCTGTAGCATCTATATATGGGCAGGGATTCTTGGCGATCACATACCTGGATCGGTTATTTTTCCATAACGCCTCGATGGAGGAACATTCCAGGACTTCCTGCAGAATACTCAGGCTCGTCTGCTTGAGAGTGTGCCTTTGGCGATATGACAGGAAACGTAGTTTCTGTATGACGGAGCACCACCCCAGTTCGACGTTGCAGTTCGCCAACACCTCAACAACATCTCCCCAGGTTCTGGATGTGACGCAGAGCCCCTGCAGCATGGCCTGCAAGATTACCAGACTTAAACCCCTGGATTTTTCTGAGGGCCATCTGAAAAGCATTGTGTACGCTGAACGGTTTCCTGATGCGCAGACCTTTCAACAGAGAGATCACCATGCCTGTGACGCTATTTTGACTGGAACGTGCGAAAGCGTGCGCCAGTCCACGATGCGATGTACGACCGCATGTATTGCATCCCGTGGAGGCAATTTTGAACATCTGTTACGACGTGGACGCGATGCAGCTCTGTGCTGTGTTCTGAGACAATTTCTTGCTGTTGCAAGCACAGCATCCGATTCCAGACGTATGTTCATAGGGCCTTTTTCCTCCATTTCCAGTGAGGAATCCAGTCCTGCAGTTTGTCGGTTGTATTACTGTTCGCCTTTTATACAGGGTGACGCAAAAGTCTGGATACATCCCCATAAAAATCGAAAGGTGTGAGGAATGATAATTGGCTCAGGTATGGGGTGCCTGTAGGTGGGGCGCAACTTGTAGCAGCTACGGCGACAGCGGCAGCCATCCTGAAGTTCAAAAATGGTTCAAATGGCTCTGAGCACTATGGGACTCAACTGCTGTGGTCATAAGTCCCCTAGAACTTAGAACTACTTAAACCTAACTAACCTAAGGACAGCACACAACACCCAGCCATCACGAGGCAGAGAAAATCTCTGACCCCGCCGGGAATCGAACCCGGGAACCCGGGCGTGGGAAGCGAGAACGCTACCGCACGACCACGAGATGCGGGCATCCTGAAGTTCACCCTATTTGATCTGGGTTACGGGTTTCAGTTGGGAAGGGGTCATGAGGCACATCATTTTAACTGCCTCTTTATCAGGAATACACATAGGAAATCTGTTTAAGATAACTTTATTTGTGTAAGAGATCTCATAAATTTTAGGACACTTCTGAGGGTGGGCATTACAGCATATGCTCAATACGAACTCCATTGCGCTGGACACACAATCGGAGCCCATTTTGCAAGTCCTGCTGCACACGTCACAGGATTTGTGGGTCATCAGAGGAGCATGCCTACTCAATACGCCGGCTAAGATGGGCCCCGTTGTAGATTTTTACCTCATACACGACTCCGATTGTGTGTCCAGTGCAATAGAGTTCGTATTGTGCGTATGCTGTAATGTCGAGTCTCAGAAGTGTCCTAAACTTTAAAGGCATAACTCATTCACAAATAAAGATATCTCAAAATAAATTTCACATGTGTACTCCTGGGAAAGAGGCAGTTCAAAATGATGTGCCACATGCTCCCGGTCCAATTTGAAAAGAAAAAAAAGTTTCAAATGGCTCTGAGCACTATGGGACTTGACTTCTGAGGTCATCAGTCCCCTAGAACTTAGAACTACTTAAACCTAATTAACCTAAGGACATCACAAACATCCATGCCCGAGGCAGGATTCGAACCTGGAACCGTAGGGGTCGCGTGGTTCCAGACTGTAGCTCCTAGAACCGCTCAGCCACGCCAGCCGGCCCATTTGAAAAAGTAGCCCAAAGCCTATATAGCGAATTTAAAACTGTCCGCCGCTGTCGTCACAGCTCCTGAAAGTAGCCACCCCATACCAGGTGCCGTTATGATTCCTCACACCTTTCGACTTTTATATGGGTGTATCTAGACTTTTGCCTCACCCTGTAAGTGTAAGGTACCGGTCACGCATGCCCGCAGGACGCAGACTTGCAGTTTCTGCACAAATTGCTTTCTTGGACACTATATTTAAGACGTACTCGGATATAAAACATTATGCCAGATATGCAGATCTTGCTTCTCCTATAAATGGATGTTTATTCAATTAATATTTCCTAAATTTACAATTGTTTTCAGCATATTCGGAACGTTCTCTACCATCACAACAGCTGGTACCAATGGCGATGTTACGGCCACGGCCGAATCGACGCGTGGTGCATTGACTACTCTAGACGAGAGAAGCTGCAGGTCAAGTCGCCGTGTCACGTCAGTGGAGTATCACCTGAATTGTTGCCGACCTGCTTTTCTCCCTCCCAATCCATGCCCTGTTTCATTTTCAGTCCACCAGACGACACCTGACAAAACAGAATAACAACCTGAGATTGAAGTCCAAAAACCGAGGGGCTTCTTACTGCTTTATACATCTTCAACAGGGGATTGGAAAAGAGCATTAAAGGGCGGATAAAACCCCACAAGGAAGGCAACACTCTATCTACTACTGAAGTTAGTGCTTTGGTAAACCTTTAACTTTCTGCACAAAACTATTGAAAGGTTGTCAGATTCACGATCTTTATAACGTGATACGCATCGCTGTTCCTGCAGCAGCAGGGGCCCCGCACCACCTAGACAGACGTCGGTAGTCGGCAACAATCGGTGAGTAGACGAGTTGATTCTCTCACGGTCTGCGTGCGACTGACTGCACCATGATTATGCGAGATGTTGTGTGCGGGTTGGCAACTCCTCTCCCTACCACTGCCACCTGTCAATCACAAAGTAAGTGTGGAAGTAAGTCTGGTACTTTCTCTGACTAATTAAGTTATAACAGAAATGCTGGCGTCCCTATAAGCACTGCCTCCATTATTTAGACGATATAAAATCCTTAGCCTGTGTCACTCTTATTGCATAAAATCCTCTCACCACAAGCAACAGAATCAATTCATACAGGCTACCTTTATGCTTGGAGTACGACATCGCATGAAGAGGCCAAGTTGGTGGAGCTGTTAGAACTGTAGTGTCTGTTCTGATACGGTGAAAGACAGACAGATGGAGCCCTCTTATCCCAGTGCACATGAAGACAGCAACGTGCTATCTGTTGAAGCACGGGAAAGGGGGAACCTCACTGATTCCATATACAAGAGCTTTTTATTAACTGCATATCATCTGTGATTCCCAACCTGGACATGGAAGTCTTATAATATTGCAGTGCCTGTGTTATCTCGATTGCGATGCAAAGTTCCTTTGGATATGCATGCATGTCCAAGTCTGCTTTCCGCAGTCGTGCAGCTCGGACGTCTGTTTATGTCCTTGCCGCGGAGCATCACGCGCACTCGGTTGTTTACTTCGTGTTAGCCTTCTCTAGTGCTTGCACATTCGAACTGGAATGACTCATCCGTACCGACAATATACCATCAAGATCAGCTTTAATAATGAATTTGCACAGACGAAGGCATTTGAAGTAGAACGATTTCTGCACCAAGAAATTAAAATTGACCCACAAGATATGGTTGTAATCCACTTCTCAATCATAAGCAATGTGGTCTATGTCAAACTGATAACGACACAGTGTGTAAGAAGATGGTACGCGACCATAAAGATGAACTTAAATTTAAACATTATGATGCCATGTCAGAACAGTAGCGAGCATGCGCGGCTGGGTTAAGAATTGTCAGAATATTTGAGCTACTATTTGAGGTTCAGGGTGAGATCGCGGTTAACGCTCTACAACCGTACGGTCAGGTACTTGGTCACGTAGCAGAAAAATGGACAACCTTTACCACATATCCCAGACTTAATTGTGTGACAAATACAGATCGAGCTATTAAAACATGTGACGTTTTATTTCACAAGTGGAGGCTGCAGAGAGATGGTCATTTACGATGGTCAGTCGAAAATTTGCTCAGGTTGTGGTCAAGAAGGCCACGTTCGCTCAGCATGTCTCCAATGAGGAATTGTACAAATACCGACGGATGAAGCTGTAGCAACAACTATGACGACATCTGTCCCTCTCACATTTGCAGATGTGTTCCGGAAGGACGCCCTGCTGACCAGTGACAGAACCCACCAGCTGAACAGGCCAGTCGAGAGGCTGACCACCCGCAGTCGAACGGTGAGGCTGAACGTTTTGTGCGTCCATTTAAGTCGCAGATGAGCGAGTTGCGCGTCACGCACTCTCGCGAGCTCGCGCTATGGGCTTTCGTTGCTTCGTATTGCTCCGAGCTACGCGGCACCCATTCCCCAGCGGATTTGCTACATGGCCGCCCCCATCCGTCGCTCCAGCAGCTATTGCACCTGCCGCAGCGCACTCCCGCTGCTTCGCCTCGTTCTGGCTTGGCGCCGGACGATTTGGTGTTCTATCGCGTTTTCTCCGGCTGGCAGCGCTGGGAGCAGGGGCGCAATCTTCGCCAGCTCGGCCACGCCTTATTTGTCACTTCTGGTCCCCCCGGCACTGTCAATCGACACTGGAACCAGATCCGTTTGTGCCGCTGGTTGTTTTCCGGCAGAATTGGAGGCTTCACGGCTTCTGCCGCCTCAGCCCATGACCCCAGCAACGGCGCCTCCGCCGCGGGCGCTCCTGCCGCCGCCGCCGCCGCCGCCTCTGGTCCGGTCACCTGCACCAGACGGGCGTCTCTCGTCACCGCCACAGCCCCACCTCCGGCCGCCACTGTCGCCGCTGCCGCCGTGTTCCACCGTGGTGCTGGAACCGATGGACGCTGGGGCCGCCGTCACGCCGCCGCCGCCCCATGGAGGTCGTTGCTCCGCCTCCTCATCCGAGCACACCCAGAGGCGGTGCGTGGCTTGGGCAGGTTTTCCACGGGGCGTTTTCCTCGCACCCCTCGCGAGCAATTCGGGGACGAGGCTGGACAGCGGACCGCGGCAGCTCCGCTGTCCGCCCCCTCAGCTGCACCACGAATGGCTCCCTCCACCCGCCGTCGGAAGCCGTACTCAGCGACGGTGCGTCGCTTCAGGGGGGAGGGATGAGGTATCGATGGCTACGTATGTGCGCTCTCTTAGGTTGGCACTGCTACACCGACACCAATGACAGCGCCCTCACTACGAGCGCCGCTCCAGATTCTACCCATTTGATTCCGAGTAGACGACCAAGCAACATTGTTTATAATACATTGTTGGCGAGCCACTACAGATTTTGCCTTTGTAGCTTGATGTACAGCTTCACACCTACGTGCTCATCTCAGCCAAAGTTAAGTACAATGGAGGTATTCCAGTGAATTTAAACTTTCAAAATCTTTTCTTAAAGAATGTACTTTATTTACTAGCAATTCACCAAGTACATTAACACATTTAATCACACTAGGTGAGTGTGGAAGTAGTTGGCAGGAAGTAAATGATGGAAAATAAAATTACCTTTAACAAATATGAATTTTATTCCTAAAAGGATTTTCAAAAACAGATTTAAAACTACAATCAAAAAGCACCCTCTAAATATCAAGTTGCAATTATTCAGAGGCAGAATAACATTTTTTTTCCTACAGTAGGAGCCCTCGGGCTGAGAAGCTTCCGCCTCCTGTCAACACGGCCGCAGTCACGACCCCCACACAACGACCTCTGAGAAACTACACTGGTACAGATCTGCAACACACCAGATTACTTTAAACTAAAAATTTTAACAACTCACACAAACACATTAACTGTGCAACCAGTAAGAGGGATGGAAATGGTACAACACTCACACTAAGAAATTATTTGCTACCAAAAGTGCAATTTGTTTTTAAAAGTGCTCTTACGGTGGAAGGGTGGAAACTTTATAAAATTGACTATTCAAATAAAACCCCATGAAATTCAGACTTACATAAAGAGTACAACATGCTCTACATTACACATATACCACCTCGCAAAATGATAGGCAAGATAAAAAATATTTCATGAATTGGGCCTTTACCTTAATTCTATAAATTCGTTAACACACCGAATCCGACATACATGACAGAGGCAGCTATTAACGTACGGCAGATTGACAGGGGGGGGGGGGGTAAGTTACTAAACAACCCGAACCCCAGATTGCTCTAAACCTCCCCAATTCCACAAGGGAAAAACGGACGACCCAATTCACAAATAACCACCTTCCCACGGGTGGACAAACGGAAAAGAATGGTCGGAAGACCCCAAAACAAAGCGGCTGGCGACCTCGCCAAGAAAACAAGTCGAATTTAACAACTCAAAGAAACAACATATCTCCAACCACTTAACTTCTAATAACTGCGATTTCTGGCGAAGACCTGGCGCAGCACCCCCAACGATTTCCCGAACCGTCCGCTGCCAGCCGCTTCAACGGGCGCAGGAAGGCGCGCCGATCTCCCGTCTCATGGCGTCGCAGCTCGCCCCGGCCAACTCGATATCGTGGTTTCGCTCCTGTTGCTCTCGTGTGAACCGCGAAGCCACTACCCCTTTCTGTACGGCGCTGCCCTCTGGTCTCACGTGGGGACCTCACATGCGACGACGCTCAAGGCAGACACGTTATCTCGTGTCTCAGTGCGCGGCCGACCAACCGACCGATCCAACCGCCAACGACCGTTGCCCGAGCAACTCGAGCCGACTGGTGGCCTAACGCGCAGACTCAGATGCAGGAACTCAGCCCCGACCGGGCGACCACTAGCTGAGTTCTGTTACTGGCGGAGTGGCAAGACTCTCATTTCCTGAAGTTGTTCCAAAGGACAGACATGCTAGCACTCCGATGACAGACAGACACTAACTGCCACACAAACGCAAACGAGAGACAGACCAGCAACTGGTGACGCGAGAGTGACCTAGCCTCTCTCCGATCGACTACCTTGCCGAGCTGATAGCGGCCCTTAAATGCACGTGAACAGGCAACTTTCTCGCTTTCCCACCAGAGGGAGAAACCAAAGGCTCCGATTGCCACAGCGGCGCCACCGCCAGAAACGGAGGGCGACTGCTTCACACAACGCGCTGCGGCGCGCTCTTCAAAACAGCAAATTTTACTATGGCTCATATTATTTGGCGATATAGTAAAACCATTTCTAAGTACAGTACCGAGTGTTCTACCTCTCCTGCTCCTCCTAGCTTCCTACATTCGGCTTATCCCTCAGTTTTCAGGAGCAGACCCTTGAGCAGTCTTCCAGGCGGGATACAAATCCTACCTCATAACAACTCCTCTCAGTCGATTAAAATTTGAAATTACAACTATGGTTTTATACAGCACTGTTTCCAATCAAGGCATCAAATACCTAATTTATCAGTTTATTGTATTTGATAGTGGTAGTGCAAGCACACTCCAGTCAAACCATGACCTATCTTCTGGAAACTGTTTAAGGACATAGTGGAACTGAGCTGAAATTCTAAATTCTCGCTACCATTTTCAGCTACCTCCAGTGTAATGGATTTCCCACCAAACGACCTAACTGTACCAGTATCCGTGTATTGGAGGCAAAGGAAATCGAGAACGGGAAAGAATAGTGTTTGGAAGTCAGGCAGCTGTGGGATCAAATGCCAGATACCTCTGGAATTTTCCACCAAATATGCCAGTCCTAGTATCCACCAATAGGAAGAAAGGAAAAACTGTCCCACACAAAGTGTATCGATTTAATTAATTAGTCAATCAGTTTGAGTGGGCATTGTGCAAAAGGACTGTTTCCACGACACCCACAGCCAAGCATTTTGGAAAGGCTCAGGATTTACCAGGTATTGCTACATTGTTCAAGATAAAAGAGGGGTTAGTGTGGTTTCTGATGTCATGTGACAGATCTTTACTATCTTGAAGAAACCACTTGAGAGAGAGAGAGGGAGAGAGAGAGAGCTTATGTTTCGACGAAAGTTTCTCGGATATCAATATCAAAGAGCTGCCACTGCCTGATGCTTTGTCTGATGGACAGTAACTGTAGGAAGCATTGAGAAGCGGAGGAGGGGATTTGGGGGTGGGGGGGAGGAGAGGTTGCTTCATCTAGGGTCCTCTGTCAGTATCTGCACAGCAGGACAAGCACATAGAGCACCTGTTTCCACCGAACTGGTGAGAAAGGTGCGTGTTTAGAAACAAACAGAAATTGGGTCTGGTTTGAAATTTCAAAGAAAGCTGGCATCTGGCATCATGTATTCCTCTACAGGTGAATAGCGCCTCACAGTCCAGCACTTGTGACCCAAAGGGTAGCCGGCAGTTCAGCACATGTGGTGCAGTGCGCTAGGTGTGAAGGTGCTGTCGAGAGGTTTTCTTGCCTGATATGTTCAGCGCGATCTGTAAGGGTATAGTTACACGAAGTGAGTGTTTTATGTTGACGTCGATTTCATGTCACTATTCCTTGTGCAACTGGAAAAAAGTGATCTTTTAATGTATTTAATTACTTCTTTTCGATGAATTTTACAAGACCTGCATCATCCAAAATTAAATAACCTGCAGAGAATAATGAGCTTTTGCCACAAATAAAGACATCCAATCCCTGTGCATTGGCATGAAAACTGCATTTTGTAAATGAACAATATATTATCATGCCCTCTGCAGTGTAGTTGAATTTCCTGTCGTGCGATCCTTCCAGTCCACCAGCTCAGTACAGGCTGAGCAACTTTCCCGTCAGTTTTTCCTAGGAGGGCTGGGGAGGAGTGAATGAAGTTTGGGAAGGGGGATGGGACGACCTCTGTTGTTGGCATTGTGCACTAGCTGAGCCGATCCCTGTACATCAAAGTGAGTAGACACACGAAAATTTTCCAGCACATCATCACCTGAAATCTTTAGCAGTGTGATTTCATGATCATGGCGTGTAGTTGTTGGACAGGGTAATTACTTGCACCTTCCACTGCAACTACTCTGCAGAGACTAGGCGATTTACCCCCCCCCCCAAAAATTGCTTTCTGGCTGCACTGAGGGGTGGTGAATGGGGGAGGGTAGGGGAATGCTAGGAGGGAGAAAAGTGACTCTAGACTGAACGGGGGAGCGGTGACAAAAATGTGTTCATTTCCCACAGGCATGCAGGATGACGAGGGGGAGGGGGAGAGAGAGGGGTGGAGGATTTCACAGAAGGACAGATTATCCTCTACCCTACTACTGATGGATAGACTTCATAACTAATGAGGAGGTACTGAATAGAATTGACGAGGCAAGTAACATGTGGCCCAACTTGATCAAAAGAAAGGATTGTTTGACAGGCCTCTTTCTGAGACATCAAGGGATTAGTAATTTACTAACAGAGGGAAATGTGAGAGTAAAAATCGTAGAGGGCGACCTAGAGATGAATGCAGTTAGCACATTCACAAGGATGTAGGTAGCAGCACTTATTAGGAGATCAAGAGGCTCACACAAAATGGAATAGCATGAAGAGCTGCATCAAACCAATCTTTGGAGTGAAGACCACAACAACAACAATGACAAAAACATCGGACTTATAAACCAGAAAGCTCATACAGAAGCTCCCACAGAAAGTTCCCAAATATTATATGAAGATGTTCAAGCAGCTCGGTCTAAACTTTCTCCGTTTAACGTTCTTGAAGCTACATCTGAAACTTTATGCCATTGGACAGAATTCCTTAAGCCTTCTACGAGCAGAAGTGTTCCTCCCCTGCAAGTCCAGCAAGAGAACTAGCCATAGACAGAACTCATTCAACACTTGTCAGATTCAGGACGGTTTATAAAGGAGCACAGGAAACTGCTGCTTTAAAATCGACTCATTCAGCTGAATAATCCAACAGAGTTACTCGTAGATTTGCCTGAGTTTTCTTGTGCCAGTACGATAATTTCCAAACCTTACCTATTTTTTACTGCCATATACTTTCAAATTCTAAAACGACCTGCTTTATATTTTCAGACCTACTACTCATCCCTCGTGCGAAATATCAGGATCTCCAGGTTTTGAAAAGTATCTGTGGGCCAGAAGCACAAAAATATTTTGACTGTCTCCCTAACGCTTGAATTTCTCAGAGTCGGCCATTTTGTACTTCATTTTACGTACAGTTTCATTCTTATTATATGTGATAAAGGAAAAGCAATGCTTATGCTACTTTCAGTTCATACACTCAACCCCTTCTTTCGTTGGTTAAGGCACTCTTACTTCAGTTTTTCACATGTAGCAACGAAGGTTTTAATAAATATGCAATAACATACTTACAGTTTTGCAGAATAATACTTAAGGTTTGTAATTTTGCAAAATAAGTGTCAATGTTACAGAGCTGTAAGATGAAACAAATGTTTAAAGAGAGTTATTAATTCGATACGGAAGGACGTGTGTTATTCCAAAATACGAAGCAAAGTTCCTTCTGACATGCATCTTTCGCGTCTGAAGGAACAGGCACTGCGGCAGCTACAGCCGTTATGAAATACGAGGGTTGGAACTTAAATAATGGCAATTAATTATTCACAACCGATACAGAAGAGTTACATGTTTGCTCCTGTTGCTGTTCTTCAAAGTAGTCACCAGCGTTGTGTAGAGCCTGCCAGCGACGTGGAAGGCGTAGTATACCGTTAGCTGAACCTGTTGTGTTGATGTTGCAAATGGAGTGGTCTACTGCCTATCGAATCTCTGGAACAGTTCTGAAGCGAGCGCCACGAAGTGGTTCCTTCACCTTCGGAATCAAGTCAAAGTCACAACGGCTTAAGTCCGGGGAGTATGGTGGATGGTACAGTACTTCCCAGTCCCATCGACCGAACAGAGCAGCCACAGCTTGCGCTGTATGCGCCCGCGCATTGTCGTGCAAAATGATGGGTGGGTTGCGCAGAAAGCGTCGCCGCTTGTTTCGCAAAGCTGGTCGCAGGTGATGCCCCAAAAACGAACAGTAATAGTGTACATTGACAGTCTGACGTGGAGGAACGTAATGCGTTAGGATAACACCATCAAAGTCGTACACGAGAATCACCATAACCTTAGACCGCTCCATTCGCACCATCAACAGAACAGGCTCTGCTAACGGTATACTACGCCTTCCACATCGCTGGCAATGGGTTCTACCCCAACGCTGGTGACTACTTTGACGGACAATAACAGGTGCAAACATGTAACTCTTCAGTCTGGAACCGCGTGATCGCTACGTTCGCAGGTTTGAATCGGGCCTCGAGCATGGATGTGTGTGATGTCCTTAGGTTAGTTATGTTTAAGTAGTAAGTTCTAGGGGACTGATGACCTCAGATGTTGTCCCATAGTGCTCAGAGCCATCTGAGCCATTTCGGTTGTGAATAAATAGTTACCATTACTTAAGTTCTAACCTTTGTACACGAAATATATTCGCAGTTGCAAATATGGATGGCCTTCAGCTGTATGAAAATTTGTGCCGACCAGAGACTCGAAATCGGATTTCCCGCTCACAACGGGCGGACGTCTTACCGTTATTTTAAATGGGAACCTTCTTGGCGCCCAAATGTAGGAGTTGAGGCAAAGTGGACAGGGGTCACAAACCACGGCCTGACAACCTTGTTCCGTTCCCATCCTTCAAGAACCAAGGGAACAGTAGAGAACTTGCTGTAGAGGTACAGTGGACATCAGTGGTTTATTTTTCCTTAATTAATATTAATACCACAAAGAATACCTGGAAACTGGCGTAACAAGGAGGAGAGCGCAGCAGGACGTTGGACTTGTTGAGACTACCGACGTATAGTTTTTCCGAGACGATCATTCCTATGGAGAGCGAATATATTGGTAGAATATGTTGGTTCTAAGTGTGGAAGAGGTAAGGACTAACGTTTCAAGACAGGAAAACCCCGACTCTGAGGTCGGTTAAGGAAGACATTGTAAAGGAAATTGAAGAAAAATTGTCAGAATTTTGGATTGTGGACAACTGCATTCGTCAAGGAACCGCCAAAAATCAAGGATAGTTTTCTTGCCATTAGCAAACAAGTAGTGATCTGCGTGTACACCACTTCACAGAGTTAGTCTTCGATTGCGAGAAGTATCTCACTTCCGGAAAGGGGACCAGTTGAGTAGGTATCTGATCTGGAGTCGTACGGTTAATTAGGGACAACATCTGCAGCAGCATGAAACAAACACCTCTTGCCGATCTGCACACCAGGCAACGATCGTCTGTGCCCAAAACATCACAGGCGGCACACAACAGGGTGTTCAAATGGTTCAAATGGCTCTGAGCACTATGGGACTTAACTGCTGAGGTCATCAGTCCCCTAGAACTTAGAACTACTTAAACCGAACTAACCTAAGGACATCACACACATCCATGATCGAGGCAGGATTCCAACCTGCGACCGTAGTGCACAACGGGGTGTCTGCGAGGTGAATCTCTTTGATGGCGTGACCGGCATTCTTGCTTCCCACTGACAGTAAGGTGCCATGCAGACTGGACGTCAGTGTCAAGATAAGGAGCGCACACCGATCGCCAAACGGCACGCCAGTCGACGTGGAGATGCTTCCCCTCAACCACATTTGGCGACCTGTGCTGCTGAAGAAAGTCATAGACCATCCTCGTGGATGTCAAGTGCGCTGGCATTATCGCAGTACGGACGTAGCTCCGGTCAAGGAAAAAGGTCGACGGGACGCCTGAAAATGGGGTAGGTGCTGAGAGAGAATGTGGTGCAAGGGCCTCCAGCAGTAAGCTGGAAAGGCACGCAGGACAATGGTGCCACAATGCCACGTGAGAGCCTATGGAAAGGGCTATCGCTTTGTGAGGCACGATACAGATCTAGACTGTCCCCACACCGCGAGACGGTGGCGGTCTCGTACCTTATCCTGAACAGCAACTCGCAGCAAACAAATGAACCCAAAGCCGCTAGCATGCGGCGGGCCATGGAAATCTACTCTGTAGGAATCAGCATGGGTTTCGAAAAAGACGATCGTGTGAAACCCAGCTCGCGCTATTCGTCCACGAGGCTCAGAGGGCCGCCGGCCGGTGTGGCAGACCGGTTCTAGTCGCTTCAGTGTGGAACCGCGCGACCGCTACGGTCGCAGGTTCGAATCCTGCCTCGGGCATGGATGTGTGTGATGTCCTTAGGTTAGTTAGGTTTAAGTAGTGACCTGAGAAGTTAAGTCACATAGTGCTCAGAATCATTTGAACTCAGATGGCCATTGACACGGGTTCCCATGTAGAGGCCATGTTTTTTGACTTCAGCAAGGTGTTTGATACAGTTCCCCACAGTTGTGTAGTGAACAAAATAAGAGCATATGGACTATCAGAGCACTTGTGTGATTGGATTGAAAAGTTCCTAGATAACAGAACGCAGCATGCCATTCTCAATGGAGAGAACTCTTCCGAAGTAAGAGTTATTTCATGTGTGCCGCAGGGGAGTGTCGTAGGACCGTTGCTATTCACAATATACATAAATGACCTTGTGGATAACAGCGGAAGTTCACTGATGCTTTTTGCGGATGATGCTGTAGTATATCGTGATGTTGTAACAATGGAAAATTGTACTGAAATGCAAGAGGATCTGCAACGAATTGACGCATGGTGCAGGGAATGGCAAATGAATCTGAATGTACACAAGTGTAATGTGCTCCGAATACATAGGAAGAAAGATTCTTTATCATTTAGCTACAATATAGCAGGTCGGCAACTGGAAGCAGTTGATTCCATAAATTTTATGGGAGTAGGCATTAGGAGTGATTTAAAATGGAATGACCATATAAAATTAATCCTCAGTAAAGCAGATGCCAGACTGAGATTCATTTGAAGAATCCTAAGGAAATTCAGTCCGAAAACAAAGGAAGTAGGTTATAGTACACTTGTTCGCCCACTGCTTTAATACTGCTCACCAGTGTGGGATCCGTACCAGATAGGGTTGATTGAAGAGACAGAGAAAATCCAATGGAGAGCAGGGCGTTTTTTTACAGGATCATTTAGTAATCGCGAAAGCGTTACGGACATGATAGATAAACTCCAGTGGAAGACTCTGCAAGAGAGACGCTCAGTAGCTCGGTACGGGATTTTGTTGAAGTTTCGGGAACATGCCTTCACCGAGGAGTCAAGCAGTATATTGCTCCCTCCTACGTATATCTCGTGAAGAGACCATGAGGATAAAATAAGAGAGATTAGCGCCGACACAGAGGCATGCCGACAATCTTTCTTTCTGCGAACAATACGTGACTGGAATAGGAGGAAGAACCGATAGAGGTACTCAAGGTACCCTCCGCCACACACCGTCAGTAGTTGCGGAGTAGATATAGATGTAGATGGCGGAATAGGAAGTGACTGTTCCACGTGGGGGATACGTGGCGCCAAATATACATTTACATATTGTATCCGATGCAGGAGATCGAATGCTCGTAAACCGTGATCTAACAGCCCAGCTCGTAGATGGGAAAGTAGGCGCCGGCAGTTGAGGGCTATCGTGCGCCACAGATCACTTGTGAAACCGTGTCCCAAGCGTAGGATAGTATCAGCTACACGCAAAGCAGCAGCGCTGTCCGCCGGGAGCATCGCACCTATAGCTATGGCGCTCGAACTGCGGACGTTAAGGCAGTTATCAGAAGCTTCGCGGTAGGTTGTAACCCAAGCCTGACCTCAGCACCGCTACGATGAACGATGACGAGATCGTCTGCATAAGCAGTGCAGCTGAATACGTGGACACCAAGAGACATCCCAGAGAGGTGTTGGCGGAGTCCACGGAGTAAAGGTTCCACAGGGAAAGGATATGACACTGCACACAGCGGGCAGCCTTGGCGAACTGACCGACGGTTCGAGATGGGTGGAGTGAGACGGCCACTGTAGAGGCCACATAGGAGACGCATCACGACGTCGGCTGTAATATCAGGGTAGCCCATATTGCAGGGTACCCCATCGAGGTAGTCATGATGGACCCGATAGCACGCCTGGTTGAATTCAAGAGCTGCCGAAAGTCCAGGCGTACGACGAGCGTGAGCAAGAGCGGTTATGTCCCGATAGCGACAGAGGGCAGTGCGGATGTTACTGACACCCCCCAAAGAAGTCTGACAGGGGGAAACCACATACCGAGCCGTCCATTTAATCCGCGCAGCCAACATCTGTGTAAAGAGCTTTGTGTCGCTGTTGAGTAACGTCAAGGGGCGGTAATCGCATGTCTGCAATGCACCCCGAGGCTTGCGGATGGGAATGAGAAAAACATCGATGACAAACACACAGTGGTTACGGTTACTACAAGCCACACCACAAGTTGGAAAACGGGGCCAAATTTCTAGTAGTTTACTGTCGAGTTAAGATTTTCACACGCAAATCTTTTATTCATATCTCACAGAAACTAGCAGTACTGCAATCAACAACTTTTCAAAACACGCCGCTAACGGCAATCAAGTGATTTACAGCAATGTAACAGTTTAAAATTTCTTTTAAAAATGGCAATCAAGTCATTTATAGCAATACAACAGTTTAATTAAAAAAAACACAGAACAGTACGGCAATAACAGCCTTTCAAAACACGCCGCTAACGGCAATCAAATAATTTATAGCAATACAAAAGTTTAAAAAAAAATTAAAGAACATTAGTAAACAGGCTACTAAAGTAAATACAGAAGTTTGTTAATAAAGTACGGTGGGGTAGTGAAGCTACCAACACCGCCATTAAAAAAAAGTCTAAGGTCTTAGCAAAGACACGATTAATGGCAATAAAGGAATGGAGGAATTTAAAAAGTTTATAACCAAAAGTGTCGCCGGCCGCGGTTCTAGGCGCTGCAGTCCGGAACCGCGGGACTGCTACGGTCGCAGGTTCGAATCCTGCCTCGGGCATGGATGTGTGTGATGTCCTTAGGTTAGTTAGGTTTAAGTAGTTCTAAGCTCTAGGGGACTGATGACCTAAGATGTTAAGTCCCATAGTGCTCAGAGCCATTTGAACCAACCAAAAGTGTCATGGAATATCACTAGAACATAACAGATATGACGGACCCGTGTAAGGCGGCCATAAATCACCCACTCAGGGATGGTCAGGCTAGGCAGAATACTGACCAATTTAAATACGCCCGTAAGCACAATTGCCACTCACAGGCTGGTCACTGCACCGACTTTTAGCCAGCGAAAACTTGTAATAAAATGGCTTAACTTGCTGACAGAATCAGAGCTAACCTCGTGCAAGGAAACATTACACCACACAGTCCTGAATGAGCGACCACATGATCAACCAACAAGAAGCATGAATTTACTCATAAACACACGACAGAATAGCGAAACAACTAAACTGCCAAAACTACACCTCCCATCGGGCAGTAACGAGAGGAGGAGGAAAGATCACTGTCTTCAATTACATCGGCGCCGGGGACAGGAAACCCGATCGTCGGAGGCAACAAGGCAGAAAAGACACTGGTTGCGCAAAATTATTACTTAATAATTAAACCTTCCACTAACTTAACTTGCAATTATGCTCGAACAGGCAGTGCACGACCTCCGATGGCCAGGATCCACACATCCGACCGCGCACGCGTCGCCAGTGTAAGCAACACGCCACGGTCACACGACAACACGCTCTGTCACCGGAGTTCACGTCTTCTCTGCAACGTTGACGGGTAGTGACCGCTCCTTCATGTGGTATCTCCGTTTTAAACTCCAGTGTTTAATCGGAGGACTTAAATAAGCTTGTTAACGTCCCACCAAGGTGAAATGAACAGCAACTACTCGTAGGGCGATTCTGTATACAACAAACCGGCGGGGAGCTCTTCCGTCAACTCGACCCGCTCGTTACACACAACCGACAAACATGACGTGGCGACTCGGTACAACCGACCACGCCTGGTCCGATCTGGCGAGCCACACTGCCCTCCCGCGTCCACCAGTCTCTCTGAGCGCACGCCCCTACTTCCGCGCCACCACCCCGGTCAAAGATCTCACTTCCTCCGTAGCAGTTTCCCGGAAGCAAAAACGCAGATATCGATAACAGAGGGAAAAGACAACCAAGCAACCACTTAATGACAGACAACATATCAAACTACCATGTCAGGGGAAGAAAAGGAAGACCAATGCAATTTAAACACAATGTGTCGCACGAGTCGATACCCGGTTCAATCGAGAAAACCGTCTGGAACCGACACGAAAGGTGATATAAGGTTATGACAAATTTCCGTCCACATTGGCACCAGAAAGGAACGAAAACACCATGGGAAACCATCAGGGCCAGGCGGGCTGTTTGTAGAACCCGCCCGAACAGCATCATGGACTCCGTTCTCTGTGACGTTAGCATCCAGGGGAACCGAGTCAGAGGAGAGTCTGGAGACCGCCGTAATGTTGGCAGGGCGGTGACGTTGTTCAGAGTACAGAGTAACACGATGTGCATGGAGGGCAGACGGGACTTCCTGTTGTTTATCAAAACACCGCACATCGTCGGTCGTAAGGCGCATTTCATCTCGTATAAAACTTTCTACGTCATACGCCTTCGTTCTTTCGTGATACAGAGGAACTTTGAATTTAATTATGGCTTGGCGGTAACAAAACGGCATGATGGCCGATGAAGTCGGACTCCTAGACAAACCGCTACACGGAAGTAAACTAACGCGCGCTTACTGGCAAGCAGTACAACAGGCGAGAGGCAAAAAAGGCGTGCACACGTCACCACGGCCAAAGACAGACTGCGTATTGGACACCCAAGCACCACTCACGGCGAGACCCAAACTTCGGTAAGTCGTCAACCACGTGTCTTCGGCCTGTACTCGTTCATCCATTATGTATATTCCTGTACACGGGAGACATTTTACGTGAAATTCGCTTGCCCGCTGCCAGTGGATAAACACGATATTGTAGAGCCTGTGTTATTGCGAATCACACGTGCATGCATGTCCGAAGGAACTTTGCATCGTAATTCGAAATAACACAGGCTCTACAATATCGTATTTATCCTCCGACACCCGGCAAGTGACTTTCAAGTAAAATTTCTCCTCTGTATGGGAATATACGAGTGTCGTTCAATAGGTAATGCACCACATTTTTTTTTCTCAGAACATATTTATTGTTAAGAGTCAGAATTATGTGACGATATACATCATCATGTTTTGTGCATTTCCTATTTCTCTACGTAGTCACCATCACGTTCTATGGCCGTACGCCAACGTTGTGGAAGAGCGTGTACTCCCTGCTGGTAAAAGCGTAGCCATGTTTTCACTGCATGACTGACACTCTCCTCATCTTCAAAGTGTGTTCCCCGTAGAGAAGTGGCCCAAAGAGATGGAAGTCTGAGGGTGCCAGGTCTGGACTGTTGGATGGATGAGTCAATGATGACCAACCTAATTTGGCGATGTGTTTCCGGGTTCTCAGACTTGTGTGTGGGCGGGCATTATCGTGTTGGAGCAAGATTTCTGCTTGATTCTTGTCCGATTCTTGAGTTTATTCAGAGCCTTCACGTATGCCTCTGAATGGGTGGTTGACTCTCTTGGCATCACATCCACGAGAATGACACCATCACAATCCCAGAAGACTGTCGCCATAACTTTTCCGGCAAAGGGATTTGTCTTGAACTTCTTCTTTTGTGGTGAATGAGGATGATGTCACTCCATGGACTGCGTTCTTGTTTCCGGAGCAAAGTGGTGCACCCGATTTTTGTCCCCCGTAACAATCCGTGACAGAAAGGCCTCTTCGTCGGTCTCATAACAATTCAGAGGAAATGGCCTTTCTTTGAACCTTGTGGTCTACTGTGAACATTCGTTGAACACATGGTGAGCACCTCTTTGAATATCCCAGAGTCTCGATCATTGTAGACGCACTTCCATTGCTCACCGACAACTGTAGAGCCAATTGTCGAGTTGTGATGCGCCGGTCGGCACGAATTATGGCATCCGCACGATTCAGCACGTCTGGAACAGTGGCCGTGACAGGACGTCCCGAGCGTGGCTGAACATGGAGCTCTGTTTCCGCATTTCCTGAAGCTATAACTTTCTCTAACCATCGCCTAACTATATTCCTATCAATTGCAGCATCGCCATATACTGCACACAAACATTTATCGATGTTCACTACGGTTTCTTTTTCTGCACACAAGAATTCAATAACAGTACGCTGCTTGTAACATGAGTCGTATGTAGACACCGTTTTGAGGCTGTACTGCCATCTCCCAGTACAGTTCGAAACATCACCGGCGCACAGAACAAACATCAAATGTGGGGCATCAGTAAGGACTTTTGTCTGTATATTAATGGCTTTAAAAAAAATGTGGAGCGTTATGTATTGAACGACCCTCTCGTACATAATGGATGTACGAGTGAAGGTTGACGACATATGGAAGTTCGAGTATGGCCGTGAGTTGTGCTCGGATAGCCAAACGGTTCGAGTCTCGGTCCATCACAAATTTTCATTGCTGTCACTCCATCATACAGCTGATGGTAGCCCATATTCGCAACTGCAAATACATTTCTCACAAGAATTATTGATATCCTGTAAAACTCATAAAATTTGGCTTACATCAATCTTATCCTGGACCCTTCAATTACTATGGCGTCGTCTTACTGTGATCAGTCGCATTGATCTACAACTGGCTAAACGAGAGGTTTTGTAAAATCATTGAGAGCTGCGTAACAAAGAAAAACTCTGTGCACCACATTCCAGAGGGCGCGGGCAAGATCCCCTCTTTTGCCGCGTCTTGCCGACGCCTGAAAGGTACAGTTTCGCTGCGACTGCCCGCCATAGCGGCCGGCAGTAACTGCCAGCCGGAACTCCCGACCGTTAACTGCCTGAGTATTTGGTGAAAACTGCTCGCCGCAGCGGCTACGTCACTCAGTGTGTTGCCTCCGCGAAGGGAACACGTAGGCGATTTCCCAACACGATGCTAACACAATTCTACGTTTCATGGTGGACGAGGAAGAGAGAATTGTGCTAACGCTTACAAGCTCTTGGCCTCACATTGTTTTACAAACACTGAAAAGTCAAGGAATTTGTGCTAACTTAGTAACCGGCCACTTGCGAAACGATGAAAAGAGGTTCAGGATTTTTTTAGGCTCAATCCGCCAAAGGCCTTGCCGCAGTGGTAACACCGGTTTCCGTCAGATCACCGAAGTTAAGCGCTGTCGGGCTAGGCTGTAACTCGGATGGGTGACCATCCGGTCTGTGAAGCGCTGTTGGCAAGCAGGGTGCACTCAGCCCTTGTGAGGCAAACTGAGGAGCTACTTGATTGAGGAGTAGCGGCTCCGGTCTCGGAAAATGACATACGGCCGGGAGAGCGGTGTGCTGACCACATGCCCCTCCATATCCACATCCAGTGACGCCTATGAGATGAGGATGACACGGCGGTCGGTCAGTACCGTTGGGCCTTCCCGGCCTGTTCCGGAGGAGTTAATCATTCTCAGTTCGATTTTGTTTTATGCCTGGTGAAACAAGATATAGTTGGAACAGCTATCGTCGCAGTGCAATCTCCAATAGAAACTGATGAAGAAAGGACAGTGACCTTACGGTAAGAAGATCTATACAAGCATAAGTACTCATCGATATCGGTTTAAAATAGGTAATTTAGCGTTTCTATGAAACAAGGTAAAATTCTGTGAAGAATCAATGTTTACACGGAAATGACTCAATGCTTGTATAGTTTGTTATTTATTTTTACATTAGCTTTAGTTCTAGGGGACTGATGACCTCAGATGTTAAGTCCCATAGTGCTCAGAGCCATTTGAACCATTAGCTTTACACTGTGTTTATATTATTACTAGTAGTTATTTTCAAAAGTAGTAACAGCATCAACAGCCTGTGATTCAACGTTTATTAACGGGATGAAAGTGTGCCGATTGTCTCCGACTGACGAAACATCTAATGGCTGTGAAGTTCGTTCGAGCAGAGACGGAAGGGAGGAATAGCTGGAGTGACTGATGGTCGCAGCTGGTGTCACAAGAGATGATTCCGAAGAACGTTCGTGTCCCATAACGTAGCTTAAAATGTCATTTTCTGCTGTGTTAATGAGTTGACGTGACAGTTTCCTTATGAACGCTGCGGGCTTCTCATGAATAGCCTGACATCATCTTGGGGCTCCTGCTAACCAGACAAGCGCTGCAGCAGCTCCAACTGTCGTTGGTCGCTTTTATTGACTGAAACTCAGAGGGTTTTCCTGGATCTGCGGATTGAGAAGGAAGTGTTGGCAGTTGCTGCGTCATTAGAGAACAAGAAAGCAATGAGTTGTGGAGGGAGATGATCTGATTCATCAGCAGTTTGGACATCAAGTGGCAGTCCTTCAACATTTGTTGAGTCCCCTAGCGGAACACTACAGAAAGAGGACCGCTCTCTTTCTACAGATCTCAAAACAACTGAACAACCCACATTTTTAAATGAATTTGATGTTGCAGAACTCGTTGCAATTATTCTTTTCGAACTGTTTTCCGGTAGTTATCTCTGATGCCCTTCCACGTCTTCTTTCACTGATTACCTAAAACAGAAAGATATTTATTATTTGTATAATTAGTACAACACGTGTTCTGT
Organism: Schistocerca americana; assembly: GCF_021461395.2. Lineage (NCBI taxonomy): Eukaryota > Metazoa > Arthropoda > Insecta > Orthoptera > Acrididae > Schistocerca > Schistocerca americana. The sequence goes on along the minus strand of NC_060121.1, from coordinate 48,765,350 downwards.
GGGCAGAAGAGCCAACACCGTGTTACGATTGGAGGCCGAAATGCACGCGTTTTAGCTCACGCACGCTGGCGTGAAGAGCGAAGAACTATACTGACGTGAGGTCTGGAACATGACAAGGAATGAGAATTCAGAAAGCGGACACAATTAGCTTGATACTAACTTTAACCCATTAATGATGAACGTCACTCTTGACGGTACATGAGTCACAGTATTATCTGTTCAGAATACATGCTTGAAGTAGTAACTGAATATGGCGCCTTGCTAGGTCGTAGCAAATGAATTAGCTGAAGGCTATGCCAAACTGTCGTCTCTGCAAATGAGAGCTAATGTAGACAGTGAACCATCGCTAGAAAAGTCGGCTGTACAACTGGGGCGAGTGCTAGCGAGTCCCTCTAGACTAGACCTGCCGTGTGGCGGCGCTCGGTCTGCAATCACTGATAGTGGCGACACGCGGGTCCGACGTATACTAACGGACAGCGGCCGATTTAAAGGCTACCACCTAGCGGGTGTGGTGTCTGGCGGTGACACCACAACAAGTATTATTTACGTTTCACGCATTAATAATAATTACGGTATTACAGGTTTCTAGCTACAGGGGAGAGATTTGTGTCCCTCGGGCATTGTTTTGGGATGTCACCAAGCTACGAGAGGATCATATTTCGTTAAACGTTAGAAGCTATGTGCAAAATCTTGGTACCTATCTTACAGCCTCCTCCATCTCGAGAATCTATCCGCAAAAGTGCGGAAGAATTCCACTCTCTTTGGAGTTTCCTTAACTGTTGTGCCGCTATACATAAAATGATACAGTATCCTGTACAAAGTGGTTCTCTTTTGTGGAATTACAAATCCACAGAAGTATTGACATTCACTGATACGATTTGTAAATTAATTGCGATAGATGTCGATTTATGTGGGAAGGAAGGAGACAGTGCCAATCGGGAAAATGATCATGAACGGAGACGTGTTTCCAGCATATGAAAAGCTTCTATTGACTGAAATGAAACGGCCGTTTTTTTACAGTTGGCGACGAGGCGATCTGCTTGCGAAAGCACACTGGCAAGCTTTACACTAGCTCGGGGGCCCACCAAGATAAATGAAAAGCTACCTTCAACTATGAATTGATAAGTACGCACCGAGTGTCTGAAAATGCTTTTTCACTTTTCTTTCAGGCATTTCGGGTGTTTTACGCAAATGTGAATCTACTACCTAACACACGTCACAAACCCGTTACAGCTTGTTGCTGTCAACACGATCTCCTCAGGAACGCCTATTTAGAAAAAAGGAAGACGACCATTTTATGATCTTGACCACGACGTGAGTTTATCACAAAACGTTACTCTGTTGCGTCGAATACGGGGATTCCACCAAGCTGAAGGGTTTCAGGTACAAGATACATTCAAGAATCACTTTTGTGAACCTACAAACCACTTATTACAACCGGAAAGAGAAATAAGTATCAAATAAGGGAAATAACTTATTGATACTAGTCACAACTACTATTGTTTAACTGGTTGGCTACAGAAAGAAGGAAGGTGCTGTCTAAGCTTCAGTACCGTAAAATTACTTGGCCACACTAGGAAAGAAAACATAAATAAATAAATGTGCGTATGGGAAAAAATTACGATCTTTTTTCATTGCTTCTCCTATCTCCTCCTACCTTCGTACACACCTTACCATTTGACACGAAATTTCTGAAATCTATTCGCTTATGGTAATACAATGTAGACTATTCACTCTCATACTGCACAAACTGGTCGTCGTCGTCACCGTGGAAACCTTCCTTGGACACTGTGTGTAGTATGTTATAGGGCCGTTGACAAAATATTGAGATACCCATACACAGATACATTTTCAAGAAGTATCGATTATATCGGCAATACTTTTCTCACCGATATATCGATATTTCGGAGTCGCAGTGACGATATTGAGTGCCGATATTTTTATTTCGTATTAAAGAAAATGTCCGATTGTACTGGAGAGTGGTGGTGTGAATGGAATAACAAGGTATCCCATGTAAAGAAATAGCACACCGATTGCGTTAAAAATCAACTTGTAGTGTAACTAGTGTGCTATTTCTTCATATCGGCATCTTTCAAAAACAGTTGGTGAAACTGATGAGCAAACATCTGAATGACAATACCGGTCTTCACGGCGATCGGAGACGAGTGAGGGGAAATGCTGAATCAATAGCCGTTCGGCGCTACCAACAGAAACTGAAGGTTTAACTTCACCACGCTAGTTTGACACTACAACTGATAGGTCACTGGAGTTTGCAGAAAATAAAAAAAGAGGGAACTCAGCACGAAGTATTCCACCAAATGCGACATGTAACGAAACCGAACGACGGACCCATCGGACACCTTTTATTGTTCCACTAATGTGTAGTTACTATTGTTAGCAAAGTGGTTATCTCCAAGCGTGAACGTGCATCATTTCCCTTTCAAACCTTTCTCTAATGGCGTTAAGCAGGCTGCTAGACTGTTGATGTACAGAATGTGTAATAATAAATCAATAATTAAATATAGAGCTCTAAAACTGGCAGTTTATTTACAATGTGCAGTCGATATTTCCTTTCTTAAATATTGATGTATCGGATTCCAGATATTTTAAAAAATATCAACAGTCCGCTTAGCTTACTGCAGTCGTCAGAGTGGCGGCTGTCGCGATGACGTCACGACCGTTAACTGCCGAGCAGTTGCAGCGACATACGGTCCGTTGCTTTGCCCAAGAGCAGTAGACAACTGTCCGCAGTCGCAGCGAAATAGTGCCTCAAGAGGAGAAGGATGTTTACGCATCGGCTCAAAAGGCGACGAGTTTTAGTCACGCGTGCGTCTTGCGCGCAACTAACCAGCATGTGTGGCGTAATAACGACACGGAATAAACTAGATTTCGCGGAAACACATTACACAGACGCCCATGTTCAAACAATCCTCCCGTTATTTATTTCTCATTTACACACATGACACGAGACACCACCAGGCTACTAGTTCGCTGAGGTTGTTGCCTGTCGTAAGCAAAAGGCGACATTTGTTATCTTCAGAAGCTTAGTATTGGTTTAACACAGGTCATTATCTCATTCACAGAAGCATAATTCCATGATATGTCCACAAATGTATACACGAGAGCATTTCGAAAAGTAAAGATACAATGGCTCGCAGTCCTCAAATACAACATTTATTTAGAAAACGTCAGTTACATCTTATTAACTGGATTGTTTGTTATTTTTAGAAATAATCACCCCTGTTATCCAAACATTTGTTAAGTCGGTGCACAAGCTTTTGTATCCCACAGTCACAGAAGGTTGCCGCCTGTTGTTGGAACCACATTTCAACTTCATCTTTGATTTCTTCATCGTCGTGGAATGATTTTACACCAAGAAGTGACTTCAGGTACGGAAGACATGGAAGTCGGTGGGCGCAAGGTCCGGTCTCTATGGTGGATGGTCCAATACGTCCCATTTGAACTGTTTGAGTAGTGCTTTGGTTACGAGCGCTGTGTGAGGCCGAGCGTTGTCATGAAGCAAGCGGACTCCACGTGTCAGCATTCCCCTGCGTTTGTTTTGAATTGCCCTTCGAAGACGTTTCAAAGTCTGGAAATATGCAGCAGCATTAATTATTGTTCCAGGAGGCATAAATTCCAACAGAAGAATAGCCCGCATCTCGTGGTCGTGCGGTAGCGTTCTCGCTTCCCACGCCCGGGTTCCCGGGTTCGATTCCCGGCGGGGTCAGGGATTTTCTCTGCCTCGTGATGGCTGGGTGTTGTGTGCTGTCCTTAGGTTAGTTAGGTTTAAGTAGTTCTAAGTTCTAGGGGACTGATGACCATAGCTGTTAAGTCCCATAGTGCTCAGAGCCATTATTAGCCAACAGAAGAATGCCTTGTCTTTCCCGAAAAACAGAAGCCATGATTTTCTTCGCTGAAATCGACGTTTTACATTTCTTGGCTTTTGGTGAATTCGAATGGCATTGATTCTTGCTTGGATTCAGGTGTATGGTGATAAACTTACGTCTCGTCACTTGTCACAATGTGATGAAGGAACTCATCACCTGCTTCAGCATAGCGTGTGAGGCAGTCGAGTGCAAAGCCCATCCTTTTCTTTCTGTGTTCTTCCGTTAACAGTTTTGGAACCCAGCGCGCACACAATTTCCTGTACCCTAACTTGACAGTCACAACGTCATAAAGAGTTGTCATTCACACGTCCGGTATGACCTGATGCAATTCTTTCAATGTGAGACGTCTATTCGCACGAATTGCTTCGCCCGTTCTCCGAAGAAGGGCATCACAGATCGCAGATGGCCGACCTGTTCTTTGTTCGTCATTAACATCACTCCTACCTTCAGAGAAATGACGACACCATTTCGTTACATTTTGTCGTTTCATAATGTTCCCATAAACAGAAACAATTTCTTTGTGAATATCCACTGGTCGCTGACCTTTTGCATGAAGAAAACGTATGCCGGGATTCTGAATCGGCGCAGCCATTTTAAAACCACCTACTCCAACTAGAAGCAACGTTCAACTGCCGAACGACCGCGAGGAGAAAGCTAACAGTCCAAGGTTAACACCAGTGTTGCCAACTTGCTCGCCAAAACTGTTCTGTTCCTCTGGCGTATGGTGTATCTTTACTTTCCGAAATACCCTCGTATATTCCTGGCTCTAGCACAACATATACATAGATGTGAGTCAGTTACTGTAAATTGTCAATCAGTGTTTAAAATAATGAGCTATAATATGCACATTTGTAGACGGACCATGGCATCATGCTTCTATGAAGAAGATACTGACATCTGCTAAACCAATACTAAGCTTCTGAAGATGACAAATTCATTTGTCGAAACCGGTAAAGCAGTCTAAAATTAATTTGCAACGAAGCTCAGTTTACCTTGGCTGTGCTGTAGATCTCTGAGGTTTCTGGCAATCGTGAACAAAAGACAGACGAAAAGAATGTTACCGATATGTAACGGATGTAAAATACACTTGCGGTGTGACTTAATGCACGTGTGCTGTTTTAAATCGTCGGTGCCCACTCGTTCTAGTGAGTTCAAATAAAATTCCCTGCGAGCTGCCGGAACGGCGTTCCGGACGAAATTAAGTCCCGCCGCACATTTAGTCAGCTCCCTGTCGCGGTTTTCTTTGGAGGCACGAAACCGGCGGAGCATTCCGCCGGTCGAGATCAGAAATCAATCGCCGCCATTGGCAGAGGGACCGCAGCGCCCACATTCCGAGTCAAAGCCGCATCGAATGTCAGTGTGTGGCGGGCGCTCTCAGCCAGCGGCGGTGATTTATTAATGAGAGGAATGAGGCGGTAACGCGACGCCGCATCTCGTTACAGAGCGCGGCGAATTCCCGCTTTGTCGCGTCATTTGTCCGCCGCAGCGTCAGTAGCACTGTGCCGGCGCAGAGTGCGGCCAAAGTGACTCGCGGCGCCAACAAATCACACACAAGGGACTCCGTGCCGTCTGTTGTTGTTGTTGTGGTTTTCGGGTGAGCCTGCCGGGCAGTTACAGGGGAAGTATTCCAATCGATGGAACCCACAGAAAGATCGTTTACGTCTCTACTATTTATTTATCAGTATCAGTTCGTGCTTCTGATTTCGCTTTTGGGTTTCGCCCACTCACACACTGGTGGCTGTTCTCTCATATCACGACCGTATTTACATCTTTGTGATGTACAGGGGTTGTCATATATTCCTAGACTCATCATTTAGAACCGATTCTTCACACTTTGTTAGAAGACTTTCTCGCGATAGTTGTAAGTAGGCTGTTTAGGTTTTTATGTTGGGCCGGCCACGGTGGCCGTGCGGTTCTGGGCACTTCAGTCCGGAACCGCGTGACTGCTACGGTCGCAGGTTCGAAACCTGCTTCGGGCATGGATGTGTGTGATGTCCTTAGGTTAGTTGGGTTTAAGTAGTTCTACGTTCTAGGGGACTGATGACCTCAGAAGTTAAGTCTCATAGTGCTCAGAGCCATTTGAACCATTTTTTTTTATGTTGGTAACGTCACGTAGCGCTCTTTATGAAAATCACTGACTGTGCTGTGTGCAGCTTGTGGCTGGTTTGCATCGTTGGAATTTGCTATTGTAGAGTTGGGCAGTTGGCTGTGAACAGCGCGTAGCGTTGCGCAGTTGGAGGTGAGCCGCCAGCGGTGGTGGATGTGGGGAGAGAGATGGCGGAGTTTTGAGAGCGGATGATCTGGACGTGTGTCCATCAGAGACAGTACATTTGTAAGACTGGATGTCATGAACTGATACATATATTGTGACTTTTGAACACTATTAAGGTAAATACATTGTTTGTTTCTATCCAAATCTTTCATTTGCTAAGTATGCGTATCAGTAGTTAGTGCCTTCAGTAGTTAGAATCTTTTATTTAGCAGGCAGTATTGGCGCTCGCTGTATTGCAGTACTTCGAGTAACGAAGATATTTGTGAGGTAAGTGATTCATGAAAGGTATAGGTTATTGTTAGTCAGGGCCATTCTTTTGTAGGGATTATTGAAAGTCAGATTGCGTTGCGCTAAAAATATTGTGTTTCAGTTTAGTGTTGATCAGAATAGGTAAAGAGAGAGACGCAGGTGGTGAAAGGAAGACACAAAGGATTGACTAAGCAACACTACATTGGCTAGATTATCAACACTAAACTTTGGTCAAACAGTAGCTGTCAGTCTTTGGCAGTTCTGTGGGTTATCCGACTGTTTCGCTTAGTGGCCTAAATCGTTTTGTTACACGGTATAACAGTTAAATATTTTTAGGAGAACTTCGTTAAGAACGTAAAGTAAACAATGTCTGTCTAGACTATTGCAGTGCAAGTTCATAAAAATGCACACCAGACCAGACAGGAACAGGATATGTAAATAAAATCCTTGTACAAATATGTTATTTTGTAAAATGTGATTTAACAATTCTGTTTTTCAGTCAATCAAAATCAGTACAATTTTATGTCACTAATGTTGTTTCTGCTGTGTCGTCTTCAACTTAAAGACTGGTCTCATGCAGGTCATCACGCTAATCTATACTATGCGAGCGTCTCCATGTCTCTGTAACGAGCGCAACTTCAATCCATTTCAACCTGCTTCCTGCATTCACCGCCAGGGCCACTTCTACAGCTTTTAGCCCCCTCCTCCCCCCCTCCCCCCACCTCCCCCCCCCACTCATACACTTCCCTTCATTACGTAACTAACCGTAAATTTCTCCTTTCTAAATTCGATTCTGTATCTCTTCACTACTCGCTCATCAAAACACCTCACATAAAGCTTTCTTTTGTTCCACCACATTGCAAAATCTCGTTTTAGATGTTTATTTTCTGGTTTCACTACCTTCAGAAAAGTTTCCTAACGCTGAAGTTTATATTCTGTATTAACTAAGAGGTGTCTATATCTCTATGAAAACGTCCACAATCATATTCCAGAAGTTGATACGCAAATCCGTAGATCAAGTAGTCGTTCATTACACTGCTCTGTAATTGTAGATTTGGATTAGCATTGCCAGTGACTTTTTTTCGCTTTTCTTGTGTAATTGTTGCAGGTTTCGTAGACCTGATGGCTCAAATGTTGGCTGCGCTAGATAAGGATACTCCTAAGAGGAATTTGCCGCCATTGTTGTTGTTGTTGTGGTCTTCAGTCCTGAGACTGGTTTGATGCAGCTCTCCATGCTACTCTATCCTTAACTGTTGTATTCTGGGAAAGTAACCTGTCCGCAGGTAGCGTGGATGGCCTTGACGTTCTCCCAGGTCACGCTGCAGGATGGTTAGGGAACACGCAATTATTCACAGGAGCCCTTTCAGACAAATAAGAGATCTCTAGGTGTGGCTCCTATCAAGGCGTGTGAATGGCCGTTACCATGCCTCAGAGTAATGCCCAGCTTAGACTTTCAGAATTTTCCTTTCATTGCGTCGTTCTGTACTTTTCGGCAGAACTCGTGTTTTCCTGCTGTGCCTACATCTACACCAACATGATTACTCTGCAATTCGCATTTAAGTGCTTGGCAGAGGGTTCATCGAACCACAATCATACTATCTCTCTACCATTCCACTCCCGAACAGCGTACGGGAAAAACGAACACCTAAACCTTTCCGTTCGAGCTCTGGTTTCGCTTATTTTATTTTGATGATCATTCCTACCTATGTAGGTTGGGCTCAACAAAATATTTTCGCATTAGGACGAGAAAGTTGGTGACTGAAATTTCGTAAATAGATCTCGCCGCGACGAAAAACGTCTTTGCTTTAATGACTTCCATCCCAACTCGCGTATCATATCTGCCACACTCTCTCCCCTATTACGTGATAATACAAAACGAGCTGCCCTTTTTTGCACCCTTTCGATGTCCTCCGTCAAACCCTCCTGGTAAGGATCCCACACCGCACAGCAATGTTCTAACAGAAGACGAACGAGTGTAGTGTAAGCTGTCTCTTTAGTGGACTTGTTGCATCTTCTAAGTGTCCTGCCAATGAAGCGCAACCTTTGTCTCGCCTTCCCCACAATATTATCTATGCGATCTTTCCAACTGAAGTTGTTCGTAATTTTAACACCCAGGTACTTAGTTGAATTGACAGCCTTGAGAATTGTACTATTTATCGAACTCATGTGGATCACCTCACACTTTTCGTTATTTAGCGTCAACTGCCACCTGCCACACCATACAGCAATCTTCTCTAAATCGCTTTGCAACTGATACTGGTCTTCGGATGACCTTACTAGACGGTAAATTACAGCATCATCTGCGAACAGCCTAAGAGAACTTCTCAGATTGTCATCCAGGTCATTTATATATATCAGGAACAGCAGAGGTCCCAGGACGCTTCTCTGGGGAACACCTGATATCACTTCAGTTTTACTCGATGATTTGCCGTCTATTACTACTAACTGCGACCTTCCTGACAGGAAATCACGAATCCAGTCGCACAACTGAGACGATACCCCATAGGCCCGCAGCTTGATTAGAAGTCGCTTGTGAGGAACGGTGTCAAAAGCTTTCCGGAAATCTAGAAATACGGAATCAACTTGAGATCCCCTGTCGATAGCGGCCATTACTTCGTGCGAATAAAGAGCTAGCTGCGTTGCAGAAGAACGATGTTTTCTGAAATCATCCTGATTACGTATCAATAGGTCGTTCCCTTCGAGGTGATTCATAATGTTTGAATACAGTATATGCTCCAAAACCCTACTACAAACCGACGTCAATGATATAGGTCTCTAGTTCGATGGATTACTCCTACTACCGTTCTTAAACACTGGTGCGACCTTCGCAATTTTCCAATCTGTAGGTACAGATCTATCGGCGAGCGAGCGGTTGTATATAATTGCTGAGTAGGGAGCTATTGTATCAGCGTAATCTGAAAGGAACCGAATCGGTATACAATCTGGACCTGAAGACTTGACCGTATCAAGCGATTTGAGTTGCTTCGCAACCCCTAAGGTATCTACTTCTAAGAAACTCATGCTAGCATCTGTTCGTGTTTCAAATTCTAGAATATTCCATTCGTCTTCCCTGGTGAAGGAATTTCGGAAAACTGCGTTCAATAACTCCGCTTTAGCGGCACAGTCGTCGGTAACAGTACCATTGGCACTGCACAGCGAAGGTATTGACTGCGTCTTGCCGCTTATGTACTTTACATACGACCAGAATGTCTTCGGATTTTCTACCAACTTTCGAGACAATGTTTCGTTGTGGAACCTATCAAAGGCATCTCGCATTGAAGTCCGTGCCAAATTTCGCGCGTCTGTAAATTTTAGCCAATCTTCGGGATTTCGCGTTCTTTTGAACTTCGCATGCTTTCTCCGTTGCCTCTGCAACAGCGTTCGAACCTGTTTTGTGTACCATGGGGGATCAGTTCCATCTCTTACCAATTTATGAGGTATGAATCTCTCAATTGCTGTTGCTACTATATCTTTGAATTTGAGCCACATTTCGTCTACATTTGCAAAATCAGTTCGGAAGGAATGGAGATTGTCTCTTAGGAAGGCTTCTAGTGACACTGCCTACGTGCAGGGTTTTTCATTCACCAATTTTAGAATCAAGTCGTGGCGTGGGAGAAGTCTCTTGGTTCTGGCTGATCGCGTCTGAGCGGTCGGCAGAAGTCTGACGAGATAACAGCAGGAGATTGTCTAGCGCGGTTGCGTATTTCTCATTCGTCGGAACTCAGAATCCCCGTGCTCACTGGGGCGAGTTCCAGTTGTAGTAGCAAAGCTCAAGGAAACGGCTCTTAGAGCGCACACTTGGCATTAGGCTAGTGTAAAGTATGCTTCTTGTCAGGTTCTTGTAGAGAAAACACTTCGTCATAGGCCTACATACAGTTCACTTTGGTTTAGAGTTTGGTGGAGTAAACACTTCAGTTTAGGACAGGAGTGATAACTGATGAGACGAGCTTTGCTGCCGCTGGATGGATGTCTGTACTTAACACTAACGAAGAGGTCACGGCTAGTTCTGCAACCTGTTCTCTCACAAACTTCCACAGTGGGAGAGGAGTCAAAATAAGCGAACACATGTCTCGGCTTCTCCGCAGATATTCGACCGTTTCTGAGAAAACGATGGTCACAGCTTTCGACGCAGTTTGGATGCCTTCTAGAGCGCGATAATCTCATCGGAAGTGGTCGCTCGCAGCGTGGCTTTTCACTTTTGCGACCTGTGTTCAAAACCCGATTATTGTTTTCATTTATTAAATTTCTTTACTTCATTCATCTGCCCACGTCCGTAGAAGGTTATTGCACGAATGTTTCTTATCAACCTGGGTGATACTAGGTCGTTGTACTAATTCTAGCTGCGCGGGATTAGCCGAGCGGTCTTAGGCGCTGCAGTTACGGACTGTGCGGCTGATCCCAGCGGAGGTTCGAGTCCTCCCTCGAACATGGGTTCGTCCTTAGGATAACTAAGGTTAAGTAGTATGTTAGCTTAGGGACTGATGGCCTTAGCAGTTAAGCCCCGTAAGATTTCACACACATTTTTTTTACTAATTGTAAAATTACAGCTGGGTTTCAGAACGTCATACATTTGTTGTTCAAATGTGTGTGACATCTTATGGGACTTAACTGCTAAGGTCATCAGTCCCTAAGCTTACACACTATTTAACCTAAATTATCCTAAGGACAAACACACATACCCATGCCCGAGGGAGGACTCGAACCTCCGCCGGGACCAGCCGCACAGTCCATGACTGCAGCGCCTAAGACCGCTCGGTTAATCCCGCGCAGCATACATTTATTACATAATATATGTGTGTATAGTATTTTCGGGGGTTACAATCTCTTTAAATTCTCATATTCTTATGTTATATTTTATTCTTACGTTTATTCTTCAAGATGATTTTGTGCATTTTGCTGGATGATACCAATCGTAGAACCATTCGAATCATAGAAATTCGGACCACCACGAATATCGCACGTAAATAGATTTGCCACAGTGACATTTCTCCGTAATGTCTGTAATATTGCCGAAAATGTCTGCCATTGGCAATGATTTCGTGGCAAAGGACGCATAACGGATTACTTTTTCGAAAACTGACGCTTGCAGCTGATTATAAATCAAGGTACCCTACAGAAACTTGACAAATTCAATTTCAGATGATTTTCTGATACATTTATTGTTTTCTTTTAATTCGGTAGCCAGACATGCAATCAGGAAACGAATAAGGATAATGATATTTTATTGTACGGTGGAAAACGTTTGTGTAGTAATCTTCTATGGACATGGGCAGATAAACGAAAAGCAAAATTAAAAATAATAATGCGGTTACGAACACGGGGCCCAAAAATATGCAACCGAGACGCCAGAGGCGGTGCCACCGCTTTGATTTAACTATTTATTCGCTAAAGGGCACGTCACATACCTCGAAAACTTTGACGGTCGTTTTCTCAGAAATGGCCGAGTGTGTACGTATAAGCAGAGACATGCGTTCACTTATTTTGACCCTCCTTCTACTGAGAGAAGTTTCTGGGAAATCGAGTTATGGCACTTCCAATGTTCTCCTCGTACTTGTGATACACCCACTAAAACTATTATCATCTCCTTTTCATGCCGCTGCAGTGCTTTGTCAAAACTCTCTGTACATTCATTAATAACCTCACCAAAACAAAACAAAAAAAAGAAAAACCAGAAATGTGACAGCACATAAAACCTGTTCTGTCTACTATTGTGGTGTTTAATCTTCAATAACAATTCCCACGAAACTCTGACAGAGCTGACGCGGAATTTGTTTCGCTCTTCCAGAGGAAAGAAGAAAATTTGCAGCTATGACTTTTTGCCGAATTGATTTACATCACAACTACGCTGTAATTCGCCCTAAAAGTATTCAATGGGGCGCAACCTTCACTATCGAACTTCCTAAATCAGTGCTTGGGAATAATATTATACTGGTAAACAAAATGGCCAGATATATACGCACTCACGTAATAATATAATAACATTCTTTAAACGAACCGTTTATCAAGCACTGTCAAGTCCCAATTCGCTGAGAAATGCAGAAAATTAAGAATGGATATGATTTATACACTGAAGCGCCAAAGAAACTGGTATAGACATGCTTATTCAGGCACAAAGATAAATAAACAGGCAGAATACGGAGCTGCACTCGGTAACGCCTATATGAGACAACAAATGTCTGACACAGATGTTAAATCCCCTACTGCTGCTACAATCGAAGGTTATCAAGATTTAAGTGAGTTTGAACGTGGTGTTATAGTCGTCGCACGAACGATGGGGCACAGCGTCTTCGAGGTAGTGATTAAGTGGGAATTTTCTCGTAATGCCATTTCACGAGTTTACCGTGAATATATTGAATCCGGTAAAACATCAAATCTCCGACATCGCTGCGGCCGGAAAAAGATCCTGCAAGAATGGGTCAACGACGATTGAAGAGAATCATTCAACGTGACAGAAGTGCAACCCATCTGCGAATTGCTGCAGAGTTCAGTGCTGGGTCATCAACAAGAGTCAGCGTCTACACTACTCAACGACACATCATCGAGATGGGCTTTCGGAGCCAAAGGCCCACTCGTGAACCGTTGATGACTGCACGACACAAAGCTTTACGCCTCGCCTGGGACCGTCAACACCGACATTGAACTGCTGATGACCGGAAACGCCTGATCGGACGAGTCTAGTTCAAAACTGTATCGAGTGGATGGACGTGTACAGGTATGGAGTCAACCTCATGAATCCGTGGACCCTGCATGTCAGCTGGAGACTGTTCAAGCTGGTGGAGGCTCTCTAATTGTGTGCGGCGTGTGCAGTTGGAGTGAAATGGGACCCCTGATACGTCTAGTGACGCGTATGTATGCATTCTGTTTGATCACCTGCATCCATTCACGTCCATTGTGCATTCCGACGGACTTGGCAATTTCAGCAGGACAATGCGACGCTACACACGTCCATAACTGCTGCAGAGTGACTCTTCTAAGTTCAAACACTTCCGGTGGCGACCAAACTCGCTAGACATGAACATTATTGAACATATCTAGGATGCCTTGCAACGTGCTGTTCAGAAGAGATCTCCACTTCCCCGTACTCTTACGGATCTATGGACGGCCCTGCAGGATCCCTGGTGTCACTTCCCTCCAGCACAACTTCCGACATTAGCCGAATTCATGCGACGTCATGTTGCGGCACTTCTGCGAGCTCGGTTGCGTCCTACAAGACATTACGAAGGTGTACCAGTTTCTTTGGCTCTTCAGTGTGTATTATAACTAGTGACTGAGAAACGGATGCGGACACCATTTCTTTCAAATTTTTGACAGATTGTCCAGTTAACGCAAAGTAGATGAAATGAAACTAACCCGGAAAACATTTCATGCACCTTAAGATAGGCAAGTGAAGTTCGGTGGCAGGTAGTACAGGATTAACGGTGGGGTGAGTACAGGGTCATAAACAAAAAACTGCAACAAATCTCACAATGAATAAGGAAAAGGAAATGCGGGTAAGCTACTAAATGTAAGTGCATGATTGTAGCCAAGAGTGGCAGACAGCCAACGCGCGAACACAGCAGTACAAGCTCGAACGCCAGCAAGAAACGCTGATGATGAAGATACTGAAAGAATGTATGATGAGATAAAACAAATTATTCAGGCATTTAATGAAGAGGAATGAGGGACTCCAAATTCTGCCATTCGATAGTAGGAAAAGGAGGAGAAGAAAAAATGGTAAGAGATATATGGACTACGCGAAAGGAATGAAGAAGGAATCCGCCTGGAAGAATTCTGCACACAGCATAATTTAATCATCACTTTGTTGAAAAATCATCAAAGAATGCGATATACGAGTAGTCGGACAGATGTGGAGACGACAAAAGGTTTCAGACTAAATATGTAATGTTAAGACAGCGATTTCGGAACCAGATTTTAAGCTGTAAGTCATGTCCATGGGCAGATATGGACTCCGACCACAATTTATTGGTTCTTAACTGTAGATTACAGCTGAAGAAATTGCGAAAAGTTAGCAAATTAACTAGGTGGGACCTGTAGAAGTTGAAAGAAGTTTGGAAGATACAAGATGACGTACGGTACTGGCAGAAGCGAATCTGGGAGGGAGAGTCTTGAGTGAGTGGTTGGGTAGGTCAGTAGCTGGAGGACTCTTCCGTGAAACAAACGTGCTAATGTCGAGTCTCGGTGTGGCATAAAGTGTCTAATCTGCGAACACTGTGCTGCACAGTGAAAATACGGTCCCAAAGACGGTTCCTTTCTTTGTGTTATTAAAATTCAACGTTGTATTCTGTGCTATTGATGATATGTTTTGTGACTGTCTTGTAAAGCAGATCTTGTCTTTGGAAGTTTGACTTCCTTGACAGACAATCTGGAAAGTGATAAAAGCATGAGCGTACGTGATCTATAACAGTTGACATAAAAGTTCTCTGTGTGTAGAGTCACGTCACGTTGTAAAATAACTGTTGCTTCAACGACGTAATCGAGGATCCGGCCCCTTTCGCCTGCCTCAGCTAGTAGAGACGCAGATTCACCATTACTAGACCTAGAGCAAGAGAGCTACCGCCGTGGCTGAAATTTCGCATGTATTTTCTTCAGTATACTGAGAGGAAGCGACCGGATAATTAGTCTTTCGGGGAAAGAATATTTATCTTTTCGAAAAGTGCCAAGACTTAGAAGAATACCTTCGTGGATTTCAATAGCTGATATAACCTGCAGAATCTAACGACCCCAGAAAACCTGCTGAAATGCAACTGGCCGCCACCTACACCTCCACTCCAGTGTCCTGTGGCACAGTTGGTCTTCCCAACTCTCTGCCTACAGCATGTGCAACAACATCGGCAGGAACTAATATTGTCGCAGAAGAAGCCGACAGCGCAGTCGCTATAATGTAGTGGTTATGACCCTAGATGGTTGCATGGAGATGTAGTGAGTTCGAAACTAGCCTGCACTGAAAAATTTTAATTTCTATATTGGGTTCGAGTGCACTCTAGAAGTATCCACAAATGGCTAGAATCATTATACTGGAATGTTCTGTAGCTGTTATATATACCGTATGTGTTCTGGCCGGAGGTAGTCCGCTCCACGCTCTTGTATGTGCAAGTGCTGAATAGACCTTCGTTAAGTGAAGTTGGTGTTCGTCATTCATCTAATTACACCTTCCTCTACATTATTCTGGTGGAGACGCTGGGTATTGGAACTTGTGATAGCGCACATTATCGACAACACAGTGGCTCCCATCAGGCCACGACAGAGCCGTCGTTTACGTGGCGAGAAACCCGAATTCGAGCCATATTCAAGAGATCGCAATCTATCGGAGACAGAAGAAGAAGAAGACGTCACGATGACAGCACACGTGTGCCACCACATGAGACGTCCTTCCGGGTTCTCTGCTGACTATGATCAAGATCCAAACTAGTGGCTGAAGGTATACGAGCGTATAGGCAAATTTAACAAATGGGATGACACCGTGTGTTTGGCTAACGTACACTCCTGGAAATGGAAAAAAGAACACATTGACACCGGTGTGTCAGACCCACCATACTTGCTCCGGACACTGCGAGAGGGCTGTACAAGCAATGATCACACGCACGGCACAGCGGACACACCAGGAACCGCGGTGTTGGCCGTCGAATGGCGCTAGCTGCGCAGCATTTGTGCACCGCCGCCGACAGTGTCAGTCAGTTTGCCGTGGCATACGGAGCTCCATCGCAGTCTTTAACACTGGTAGCATGCCGCGACAGCGTGGACGTGAACCGTATGTGCAGTTGACGGACTTTGAGCGAGGGCGTATAGTGGGCATGCGGGAGGCCGGGTGGACGTACCGCCGTATTGCTCAACACGTGGGGCGTGAGGTCTCCACAGTACATCGATGTTGTCGCCAGTGGTCGGCGGAAGGTGCACGTGCCCGTCGACCTGGGACCGGACCGCAGCGACGCACGGATGCACGCCAAGACCGTAGGATCCTACGCAGTGCCGTAGGGGACCGCACCGCCACTTCCCAGCAAATTAGGGACACTGTTGCTCCTGGGGTATCGGCGAGGACCATTCGCAACCGTCTCCATGAAGCTGGGCTACGGTGCCGCACACCGTTAGGCCGTCTTCCGCTCACGCCCCAACATCATGCAGCCCACCTCCAGTGGTGTCGCGACAGGCGTGAATGGAGGGACGAGCGGAGACGTGTCGTCTTCAGCGATGACAGTCGCTTCTGCCTTGGTGCCAATGATGGTCGTATGCGTGTTTGGCGCCGTGCAGGTGAGCGCCACAATCAGGACTGCATACGACCGAGGCACACAGGGCCAACACCCGGCATCATGGTGTGGGGAGCGATCTCCTACACTGGCCGTACACCACTGGTGATCGTCGAGGGGACACTGAATAGTGCACGGTACATCCAAACCGTCATCGAACCCATCGTTCTACCATTCCTAGACCGGCAAGGGAACTTGCTGTTCCAACAGGACAATGCACGTCCGCATGTATCCCGTCCACCCAACGTGCTCTAGAAGGTGTAAGTCAACTACCCTGGCCAGCAAGATCTCCGGATCTGTCCCCCATTGAGCATGTTTGGGACTGGGAGAATAGCAGCCTGCATTGCTGCGAAAGGTGGATATACACTGTACTAGTGCCGACATTGTGCATGCTCTGTTGCCTGTGTCTATGTGCCTGTGGTTCTGTCAGTGTGATCATGTGATGTATCTGACCCCAGGAACGTGTCAATAAAGTTTCCCCTTCCTGGGACAGTGAATTCACGGTGTTCTTATTTCAATTTCCAGGAGTGTATTTTTCTACTTGGAGGGCACTGCCAAGCAATGGTTTGAGAACAACGAGGAGAAGTTCACAAGCTGGGAAGTATTCCAGGCGGAACTGCGCAAGTATTTCGGTGACACACAACGACAGAAGTGCAAGGCTGAAGATAAAGTGCAGGGCACAGCGTCCAGGAGAAACTACAGCATCCTACATTCAAGACGTCTTGGAGCTGTGTAAAATAGAGGACGCTAGAGTGGAGGAGGAGGATAAGGTTGCACATCTCATGAAGGGTGTTGCTGAGGACATGTATCAAGCCCTACTCCTGAAGGAGGTTTCCACAGCACACGACTTCATAAAATGGAGCAAGTATATCAAGACAATGCATAAAAAAAAGATTTACACGCAAGAAGTTTGAACGGCTTACAAACATTGTACCGATGTCTGTGATGAAGGAAGAAATTCATTTCACAAGTGTTCTTCGTCAGATAATGAGAGAGGAAGTTCAGAAGCACTTGGATTGCGAGCAGAAAACCGAGACGCCCCTAGAGGTCATAAGGGAGAAAGTAGAAAAGACATTGAACCCAATCTCTTGTCCTTCATTTCCCTTTAAAACGGTGAAAAAGTCGAGATCTATGCGACGTTACGTTCCCAAAATGCAGCATGAGGAACCCATTTGGGCACCAAGGAAGACTGGTGTCTGGAGGACCCAGGAAAACCAACGAGTATGATTCCACTGCGGACGACCGGGACATGTGGTGCGCCATTGTCGAGAAAGGCGCCGAATATTTGATAACGCCCGCGCCAGAATACATCAGACCGATCTTAGCCGGCGCCAGCTCCGGGGCGACGGAGATGAACAAGAAGATGTGGGTGCAGAATGACGTAGGTCACCATCGCCGCAAGCTAGCCGCTGGAGAGGACGCTCCCCAACACACTGATCAAGGTCTCCATCGCTATTTAGAAGCTCCAGCCGATCACATAGCCACCACAACCTGGAAAACTAAAGAGTGCGACCTTCCTTGGAGATGAGGCCACCGAAGAGAAAAATCCTCCGCCATCAATCACTACAAAAATGATAGGAAACTACATAGATATCTTCATGGATGGCCGACCAGCCCACCTGGACTCTGGAGCATCATATTCAGTCATTTCGGAGAAGTACTTTCGCCAGTTGCAGAAAACCGTATTCGTCAACAGCAAAACATCTCTGCTGAAGGTGGCTAATGGGAAATGTGTAAAACCTACAGGAAGATGTGTAATTCCTGTGGAATAAGTGGCCATACACAGCCCTTAGAATTCATCGTCCTACAAGAGTGTAGTCATGACGTTATTCTAGGATGGGACTTTTTGAAAGCTTCTCGAGCAATTATAGATTGTGGTCGCTCGAAGATTATGCTAGACGAGATGAGATGCTGTGGACAGGAAGATGAGCATCCACGTGTATGGAGACTATGTGTGCTGGATGAAGTGATCATTCCTCCAGTCAGCGCTAGAAAAGTAGCTGTCATGTGTCATGCCATGCATCAACCCATGGATCTTGTAGCGGAATGTAAGAGAAGCGTACCACTGAGGAATAACTTAGTCATCCCCGCCTCTGTCGTCTCGTTTAAGAACAGATTCGGTGAATTTTGGACAGTTAACTGAGAACCAGATCCTTCCAAGAGGCATGCGCATAGCAAATACTGAGCCGTTAATTGCAGAACTGCTGAGCGTCATAGAAACCTCCCATGCCGAATCTGTGGGCGAAATTAGCGCTACAAGATCTTCGAGCTAAACTATCACCCGATCTCACTAAGGAACAAGAGAAGAAGCTACTCGACATTCTTCAAGAGTTCTCTGAATGCTTCAATCCACAGGTGAAGAGCAAATTAGACAAATCGACGGTGAAGCACCGGATTATCACTGGAGACAATCAACCAATAAGCCAGAGAGCATACCGTCAAATAGTTCACGACGAGATAGAGGAAATGAAGAAGAATAACATCATTCAGCCTTCGCAGAGCCCATGGTCGTCACCAGTGGTTATCGTCAAGAAGAAGGATGACAGTTAGCGTTTTTGTGTTGATTACAGGAAGCTTAACATGATAAGTAAAAAGGACGTTTACCCTCTCCCACGAATTGACGATCCACTAGACTGTCTGAAAGGGGCTAAGTTTTTGTCAACGACGGACATGTACTCCGGATACTGGCAAATCGAAGTAGATGTGGCTGAATATGAGAAAACTGCATTCATCACCCCTTGGGTACTGTTAGAGCTTAAGGTAATGCCGTTTGGTTTGTGTAATGCACTAGAAACTTTTGAACGAATGATGGATAATCTTCTAAGGCACCTGAAGTGGATGATGTGTCTTTGTTATTTAGATGACATTATAGTGTTCTCAGAGACATTTGATGAACACATAAAAAGAATGAGGGCCGTTCTTAAGTGTCTCCAACAAGCTGGACTGAAACTTATCACAAGGAAGTGTCTCTTTGTAGCAAAAGAAATCAAAATACTTGGACACCTTGTGTCAAACGAAGGTGTGCGGCCAGACCCAGAAAATGTGAGAGCTGTAACTGAATTTCCTAATCCTAAAAGTATCAGAGATGTTAGAAGCTTCCTCAGATTGTGTTGTTATTACTGTCGTTTTCTCAAAGGCTTTTGTATGAAAGCCAGGCCACTCAGAGAGTTCTTAAAAGCCGATGCTAAATTTATCTGGGGTGCCGCAAAACAAGATTCTTTCGATGTACTACGAAAAGCTCTGACGGCTGACCCTGTACTTGGTCTGTATGATGAGAGAGCACCTACAGAACTACACACAGATGCCAGTGGGTATGGGATCGATGCTGTTCTGGTGCAGATTTCAGATGGAAAAGAGAAGGTTATCGCCTATGCTGCTAGGACACTTACTAAAGCCGAGATAAAATACGCAACTACATGAAGAGAATGTCTTGATGTGATCTGGGCCATGTGCAGACTTCGACAGTATCTCTATGGAAGGCCATTTACAGTTATTACAGACCATCATTCACTTTGTTGGTTGACAGGTCTTAAGGATCCAACAGGACGACTCGCCAGGTGGGTACTACGTCTTCAAGAGTGTGACATTACCATAGTGCACAAGGTGGATGAAAACATCAAGATGCCGACTGTCTCTCAAGAAACCCTGTGCAAGACCATCAAAACTTTGATGAAGATAGTGACTGTCCCGCTGCACTCCAGGATCTATCTGCTGAGGAGAAGAACGCAAAGATATCTCAAATTATGCTTGCCTTAATTCGGTCAGAGTATGTGAAAGGACAATTTAAGGTAGTTAATGGCTTACTTTGCAAGAAAAACTATGATCCGTTTGGAAAGAGGTGGCTACCAGTGATTGCTAAACACATACGCTTAGATGTTCTACAGAAATTCCATAACACACCTAAGGCCGAACATTTAGGATTTATTAAGACATACGATAGGATCCGCAAAAGATTTTCCTGGCCAAGTTTATTTGGGATTGTCCGTCACCATGTGTCGCACTGTCGAGAGTGCCAGAGGAGAAAATCAGTCCCTCACAAACCACCTGGCCGACTCATACCATCAACCGAAACGCCTCCTCGGACGATTTCCAACGTCTGCTAGTGGCAATATACGGATTGTTGTTTGCACTGATTATCTGACACGCTATGCCATTAGAAAAGCCGTAGAAACAGCCGAAGTATTCGAGGTAGCCAAATTCATCGTAGAAGACATTGTATTAAAACATGGTGCCCCGAGGTCGTTAATTACGGATCGAGGGAAAGTTTTTCAATCGAATCTTGTGACAGAGATAAACAGCCGCCACTTACTTTCAACTTCCAAACATGCCGTTTCTACGAACTAAGAACCATAAAAATACCTCGTGCTGTTAGCTCCATCAATGCCCGCTCAGGCTGTTAACTTTCTAGGGTCTCGCACAAGTTGCATAACGTTGTAACAAAGACCTTATGCAAAGTAGGTGAGAGAGTAATTTTTCGCACAAGTTGCATAACGTTGTAACAAAAACCGTATGCAAAATCGGTGAGAGAGTAATTTGTCTTCTCTCAACCACCAAATCAGTTTAATCTGTGTTCCCTGAACACTTCTAGGCCCTTTGTAAAAACTTTGGCTGAACTTATTTCCGGCTTTAGCCTGGTTCCAGTACCTATAGCGATTAGAGAGTCTGTTCTTTCTATTAGCGCTTGGAGCTCTGTTTGTTTTATCTAACACAGCTATGACAATTAAAAACTACAATACTTGTTGTTCCTGTGTGCACCCCCTTCCTGTGCTCGTTCTGCACCCTTAGAAACTAAAGCCCTCTCTGCATTTTCTCGAGACCCTCGAACCTAAAAGAACAATCCAGCCCCTCCACATAGCCCTGGTGCAAGATAGAGCAGAAGTCTTTGGAAAAGCCACATTGTTTTTTGGTAAAAATATAAATGATTTTTTAGAGTAGCAGACACTTTCTCTTCTTGTGAGTTGGTTCTGTTTTCGCAGTGTTCTAGCAGTACAGGACACCAGAAGATCCTGAGGATGATCCCAGCAGAGGGGTCGAAACGTCGATCATTTTAGAAAAAAACATGACGCGGCCTAATAACCCAGAAGATTTTAACTTCACAGAAGAGAAAGTACATCCACCTCAATCGAAACAATTCTGCGATCATCTGCGATAGCACATCCGTTTTAGCTGTTATATCAGAAATTATAGTCCAAGACGAAGAGCAATTTCGGCAATTTAGCACAATGGAACGAAGGAACCGTGAGATCAAGTTAAAATAACACTGGGTCAGGTAAATGTAGAACAAGTGGGTCATATCGAATCAACGCTAGATCAGGTCGCGAAGGGACAATCTGCTCAGATCGCAGCGAATTTCTAGGGAATACGTTCTGAAATTATAATATTAAAAGAAACTTACCAGGATATACCAGATCTGATACAAAAATTATCGTATGACGTAAGCGCGCTAGAAACAGCGGAAACCAGAATCACAACATCTGTACAATAGTTCACAGCTCGATACCAGAATTTAGTTGTGGAGCAACAGAAAGGTTCGATGAGCAAAGCAAGGGATTTTTGAAGGGCTTTCGTCCCATTTGAAGACGCAAGAGACGCAAATTCATCAACCACCCAATAACGATTTTATTACTGCTCCACAAAGAGTGAGCCAGGAAGAGGTGCACAAATGCAATGATTTAGTAAAAATGAATTGACACAGATTAAGACTGAGTTAAATCACTACTTACCAAATGGTATTAACAAGTGAATGCTTAGGTCAACTGCCTGCAGCAGAAGGTAGCAGCGCCGAAGATTACCACGCATGGCTCATCACTGGTAAGCACACTCATGGGTGATTGAAAATGCACGTTTATATTACTGACAGTGTAATGAGGAGACCAGTCACCCGTTCATAGACAGTTCATGCATTCATGTGGCGGCAAGGTCAACATTAAATGCTATAATGCCAGAAGGGATTATTTAAGTTACTCCAAACGTGCACTGATCAAGTTCATTACCGCTTGCATACAAGAAGGTGCTACTGAAACCGCCGAAAACAGGCAAATTTATGAGGAATTTGATGGAACTTATTTAAATAAATATTGGCCAGTATACATACGGGAACGACTTTGGAAAGAAGTGTTTGATCCTGAGCCCTATAACATGAAACAGGGCAGCAGAAGAAAATACTTTGAACGTTATTCAAACAAAATTACACTATTGGCCAATAAAATTACTACACCATGAAGATGACGTGCTACAGACGCGAAATTTAACCGACAGGAAGAAGATGCTGTGATATGCAAATGATTAGCTTTCCAGAGAATTCACACAAGGTTGGCGCCGGTGGCGACACCTACAACTTGTTGACATGAGGAAAGTTTCCAATCGATTTCTCATGCACAAACAGCAGCTGACCGGTGTTTTCTGGTGAAACGTTGTGATGCCTCGTGTAAGGAGGAGAAATGCGTACCATCACGTTTCCGACTTTGATAAAGGTCGGATTGTAGCCTATAACGATTGCGGCTTATCGTATCGCGACATTATTGCTCGCGTTGGTCGAGACCCAATGACTGTTAGCAGAATATGGAATCGGTGGGTTCAGGAGGGTGATACGGAACGCCGTGCTGGATCGCAACGGCCTCGTATCACTAGCAGTCGAGATGACAGGCATCTTATCCGCATGGCTGTAACGGATCGTGCAGCCACGTCTCGATCCCTGAGTCAACAGAGGGGGACGTTTGCAAGACAACAACCATCTGCACGAACAGTTCGACGACGTTTACAGCAGCATGGACTATCAGCTCGGAGACCATGGCTGCGGTTACCCTTGACGCTGCAACACAGACAGGAGCGCCTGCGATGGTGTACTCATAGACGAACCTGGGTGCACGAATGGCAAAACGTCATTTTTTCGGATGAATCCAGGTTCTGTTCGCAGCATCATGATTGTCGCATCCGTGTTTGGCGACATCGCGGTGAACGCACATTGGAAGCGTGTATTCGTCATCGCCATACTGGCGTATCACCCGGCGTGATGGTATGGGGTGCCATTGGTTACACGTCTCAGTCACCACTTGTTCGCACTGACGGCACTTTGAACAGTGGACGTTACATTTCAGATGTGTTACGACCCGTGGCTCTACCCTTCATTCGATCCCTGCGAAACCCTACATTTCAGCAGGATAATACACGGCCGCATGTTGCAGGAATACAGGAATACAGAAAATGTTCGACTGCTGCCCTGGCCAGCACATTTTCCCGATCTCTCACCAACTGGAAACGTCTGGTCAATGGCGGCCGAGCAACTGGCTCGTCACAATACGCGAATCACTACGCTTGATGAACAGCGGTACCGTGTTGAAGCTGCATGGGCAGCTGTACCTGTACACGCCATCCAAGCTCTGACTCAATGCCGAGGCGTATCAAGGCCGTTATTACGGCCAGAGGTGGTTGTTGTGGGTACTGATTTCTCAGGATCTACGCACCCAAATTGCGTGAAAATGTAATCACATGTCAGTTCTAGTATTGTATATTTGTCCAATGAATACCAGTTTATCAACTGCATTTTTTCTTGTTGTAGCAATTTTAATGGCCAGTAGTGTAAATACCGGGATGAACAGAAGTCTAACGAGGACGTTATCAAATTGTTGAAGTCGAAGTTGTCAGCACATGTGAAGGAAAAGCTAGTCCATTCACTGAATGCGAATGTCGAGCAATTTATGTCCGTTCTGGAGTTACTAGAGTTAACATACAAAGATATGAAATGCAGCCCATGCAACGACTCTGGGTAGCAGGCAGGAATGCCGGCTGGCGTGGCAACAGTGGGCGGCCGCCACGCACCAGACCAGCGACACGTAACGGACCACAGCATGGAAACGGTAATACACACTTCTGCAGAAAGCGGAGAAACTGTAATCAGTTCAACTCCAGACACAGCAGCAACCTACATGGAAACGGTTATCATAACCGGCAAGATATATGCAATAGTTCATGGGGGCATCACAAGCGGAACAAAGCAGGACCTCCACACATAAATAATTCTATTATATAGGTAGGTATACACCTGATCGCACTAACCAGTGTCATTTATCTTATATATCATTAACGGATTTAGTTGATAGCAGGGAAGTAGCTGTGTATCTGATAAAAACTGGACCATGGCATGGAAGATGTTGCCAGGGAAATAGGGTAAACATTATAAAGATAGCATTACCCCTTTAATGCCAGGGGCGGGAGGATGTGACAACTATATGCCCACAATTTGAAAATATTGTAATCTAATCAGTTACTTTACATTTAAACATTTTGAATGAAATTAATGTTTTCAATGAATTCTTCTACCCGAGTCCATAGACATTCTTCTACCACAGTCCATAGATGTTTTAAATTTTTCTGTTAAGTTTAAGCCAAAATTCTGATTCTTAGTAGTAGATCTCACTTTCCCTAATGACTGTCATATTGAATATTTTCAGGTTCAAGGTCTTGCTTACACATCAATGTCTCCTCAAAAAGTATGTAGTTAGTAACTGTAAAAACAATTAATGAAAATTGCACGTTTATAATTTTTTGTATTGGTACTACAGTACCGCCCTCCTTGGTATACACATTATTGAAACTGCAGTGGTACTGCTAAGACTGTGCTAAACTATATGTTCGATTTTTAGACCATATTTACACATCAGAACCTCTTCAAAATTATGTTGTTAACTTAAGTCAACAATAATTACCGAATTTTGTATTGGATAAAGATATCATTTGTTTGTGTATAAAGCACTCCCTCTCCCTGTTGACAGTACACACTACGGTGACAGTATTGCTTGGGTTACAGTGTACAAATGACATACAGTTTACTACTTCAGATTTTGTTCTGGAGAGAAAGAGAGGGTATTTAATTTATTTACTTATTTGCAGCTCAACTGGACTACCTCCAATAACTTAACTCGGAGACTTGTGTGTTCACCTTGACGTGCAGAGAGCGACTGAACTAATTCACCCTACATCCGCCAGACGGTGCTGTTGGCCTCCCTCCCTCCTATTATGTCACTCCCCACCCACCACCACTCCTCCCCTGGAAATGAGAGCAACGTTCAGTTTCCATCCAGCTGCCAGAGAAGATGGTTATTAATTTTCGGTGGGAAACTGAAGTAGAGATGTCTATCAATTACAAATCTATACCCATAGTGCTACACGATGAGTGTCTACAAGCGATATATGGATCAAAAACTTTCACAATACTACTTGAAACTAGTAGCAAGCAGACTCAAACTAAATAGTAACTCTACATAGGACGTTCTCTTCACCTACAAATCGAAATAAACCTCTCTCTTACACCTGTGAATTGTCAGGAAGAAGACTCAGACAACCCCATGAACTGGTATACACATAGAAATAACGCAGAATGAGAACTTCAGTGATGTTAAAAATGAAGAATAAGCAAAGAAAATCGCACTACACACATACCAGTTACTATGGCGTTCATCATCTTTCTGAAGTGCTGAATGGACTTGCTGCTGGAGTCACAGATGTTAAGGCATTTACTTTTCTTTCTCCTTTTTCGAAGCACTGTCCTAAATGAGAAACTCACACTGGTGTCAATGTACAGATGGGAAAAACAGAACATTTACATATCTAAATTTCAAGACATGTTTCCAGACCCATGAAAGATCGCCGGCCGGTGTGGCTGAGCGGTTCTAGGCGCTTCAGTCTGGAACCGCGGAACCGCTACGGTCGCAGGTTCGAATCCTGCCTCGGGCATGGATGTGTGTGATATCCTTAGGTTAGTTAGGTTTAAGTAGTTCTAACGTCTAGGGGACTGATGCCCTCAGATGTTAAGTCCCATAGTGCTCAGAGCCATTTGAACCATTTTTTTATGTTCTCTCAAAGAATGGCAGTATAACTGACAGCTGAATAAGCCACTTCTGGAATTCTCGGACCTGAAGATGGAGAGAGAAAGACTTGTAACAATTTAATGTAGGTTAATTCTTACAAAGAAGAAAACAGGAACCAACCACTATTAATAGTGGCTGGTTGATGTTTTCTTCTTTGTAAGGATTAACCTACATTAATTGTACACAGCCACGGTCTCACCATGTCATTTTCAGACAAAATAGCATTGTAACGATATGCCTCACTGCAGCGCTGACAAAGAAATGTGACGTCACTAACCACACCACATTAAAATCGAACAAGAGTCTTTCCGTTCTGCAGGAAAAGCTCACAGATGGACGGAAGACCCTAGAATAGTGCGCTTCCTGTAAGCCGTTAAACCTATTTCTTGAAACGACTGACGCCCTCTGCAGAAACAGCGAAATACCTGAGTATTCGTCACAAATCAAAAATTTAACGGATAACAGTGGTGAGCTTTCAAACGTTCTGGATGTCGTGGCACTGTCTCAAAGCGGTCCTCGGCTATGTAAAATCAGCCTGATGTGGGAAAAACGTTTGACTAGTAAAGCTGCACTTTCATTCTTCTCACTGCTGATACCTTCATACCTATACCCGCCAAAAAAAGAACTGGAAGAACTGGTAGCTACTGCAGTTTTCCACACAGCTAATCCATCACTATAGCAATTTTAATGTCAGCTATTTCCAACTTACATGGTTTCATTGTGGGTCTTTAGATGCTTTCCTGCTACCACGTTTTACATTAACTGGAGTGAGACATTTCAGCTGTTACTGCCGCAGAAAGCGTTATAACTTTCCTAGCATGCTATTCACAAGCGACATTCCAACCACTTAGAGAAACCATGCTACTTCTGACATATATCCACCACTACACTGGGACCCATGAAAGGTCTAGCAGTTATATCTTGTGGTATGGTCTCACACAGTATCTTCCAACAAATGACCATTATCAAGGATCTTCCTATCACATTCCGACAGAAGTGGAAATAATCTGTGACACAGTCATGTCAGGAGTGCGGATTTCTGATGACGTGGTGAATAGATGTTTTTTTTTTTTTTTTATCAGTCTACTGACTGGTTTAATGCCGTCCGCCACAAATTCCTTTCCTCCTGTGCTAACCTCTTCATCTCAGAATAGCACTTGCAACCTACGTCCTCAATTATTTGCTTGACGTATTCCAATCTCTATCTTCCTCTCCTGTTTTTGCCCTCTACGGCTCCCTCTAGTACCACGGAAGTCATTCTCTCATGTCTTAGCAGATGTCCTATCATCCTGTCTGATGCGTTGGCAGAAGAGCCAACACCGTGTTGCTAGAGGAGGCCGAAATACACGCGTTTAAGCTCACGCAGATTGGCGTGAGGTCTGGAACAAGGTAGAGTAATTATCCTATAAAGAAAAGAACGTAGTTCTTGGAATACTTAACTTTAATCCACAATTGGAGAACATCTCACTTGACTGTACATGCTTCACCCGATAAATATCAAATGCTATGGCGCCTTGCTAGGTCGTAGCAAATGACGTAGCTGAAGAGCCAACACCGTGTTGCTAGAGGAGGCCGAAATACACGCGTTTAAGCTCACGCAGATTGGCGTGAGGTCTGGAACAAGGTAGAGTAATTCTCGGTGAACCTTGGCTAGCAACGTCGGCTGTACGACTGGGGCGAGTGCTAGTAAGTCTCTCTAGACCTGCCGTGTGGCGGCGCTCGGTCTGCAATTACTGACAGTGGCGACACGCGGGTCCGACGTATACTAGTGGACCGCGGCCGATTTAAAGGCTACCACCTAGCAAGTGTGGTGTCTGGCGGTGACACCACAATTACTTCTCTTCAAATCACATTAATCATGGAATGGAAACACACAGCAACAGAACGTACCAGCGTGACTTCAAACACTTTGTTACAGGGAATGTTCAAAATGTCCTCCGTTAGCGAGGATACATGCATCCACCTTCCGTCGCATGGAATCCCTGATGCGCTGATGCAGTCCTGGAGGATGGCGTATTGTATCACAGCCTTCCACATTACGAGCACGAAGACTCTCTACAATTGGTACCGGGGTTGCGTAGACAAGAGCTTTTAAATGCCTCCATAAATGAAAGTCAAGAGGGTTGAGGTCAGGAGAGCATGGAGGCCATGGAATTGGTCCGCCTCTACCAATCCATCAGTCACCGAATCTGTTGTTGAGAAGCGTACGAACACTTCGACTGATATGTGCAGGAGCTCCATCTTGCATCAACCACATGTTGTGTCGTACTTGTAAAGGCACATGTTCTAGCAGCACAGGTAGAGTATCCCGTATGAAATCATGATAACGTGCTCCATTGAGCGTAGGTGGAAGAACATGGGGCCCAATCAAGACATCACCAACAATGCCTGCTCAAACGTTCACAGAAAATCTGTGTTGATGACGTGATTGCACAATTGCGTGCGGATTCTCTTCAGCCCACACATGTTGATTGTGAAAATTTACAATTTGATCACGTTGGAATGAAGCCTCATCCGTAAAGAGAACATTTGCATTGAAATGAGGATTGACACATTATTGGATGAACCATTCGCAGAAGTGTACCCGCGGAGGCCAGTCAGCTGCTGATAATGCCTGCACACGCTGTACATGGTACGGAAACAACTGGTTCTCCCGGAGCACTCTCCATACAGTGACGTGGTCAACGTTACCTTGTACAGCAGCAACTTCTCTGACGCTGACATTAGGGTTATCGTCAACTGCACGAAGAATGCCTCGTCCATTGCAGGTGTCCTCGTCGTTCTAGGTCTTCCCCAGTCGCGAGTCATAGGCTGGAATGTTCCGTGCTCCTTAAGACGCCGATCAATTGCTTCGAACGTCTTCCTGTCGGGACACCTTGGTTCTGGAAATCTGTCTCGAAACAAACGTACCGCGCCACGACTATTGCCCCGTGCTAACCCATACACCAAATGAGCATCTGCCAACTCCGCACTTGTAAACATTGCACTGACTGCAAAACCACGTTCGTGATGAACACTAACCTGTTGATGCTACGTACTGATGTGCTTGATGCTAGTACTGTAGAGCAATGAGTCGCATGTCAACACAAGCACCGAAGTCAACATTACCTTCCTTCAATTGGGCCAACTGGCGGTGAATCGAGGAAGTACGTACATACTGATGAAACTAAAATGAGCTCTAACATGGAAATTAGGCGTTTGCAGACGCGTGTCCACATAACATTTTTTCTTTGTTTGTGTGTGAGGAATGTTTTCTGAAAGTTTGGCTGTGCCTTTTTGTAACACCCTGTAGATACCATGTGTGTGTGTGTGTGTGTGTGTGTGTGTGTGTGTGTGTGTGTGCTGACTTGTTTGGTATATATACATGTGTGTGCTGACTTGTTTGGTATATATACTCGTGCATGTGTGTGATTCTTCATGTCTGCTTTTTCTGCTTTAAAGAGTCTAGCAATCTTCAACTCCCTGTTAGAAGGAGGAGTCCAACAGACAAACACTATGAAACGTGCATTTTGGCTTTAGCAGGTATCTACTTGAAAGATTTCCCAAGTTTGTCTCTGTCATGGCTGAAAAACAATGCATCTTACATGAGGATGACAATGTCATGGCAGTAGGAATACTAGGTAACAAGAGCAAGAAAGTGTCTTAAGATCCACGATTTGCATTTAAAACATCTATTCACCACCTCATGGGAAATTTTGTCAGAGACTCTTCCAACTTCTGTGGGAATGTAGTAGGAAGATCCTTGATAATGGTCATTTGTTGGAAGATACTATCAGAAGCGGTACCAGAAAATATAACTCTTAGAGCTTTCTGGATTAGCAGTATAGGGATGGATGTACGTTAGAAATAGCATACTTTGTCTAAGTGGATGGTATGTTGCATGTGAATAGAATGCTAGAAAAAGTGAGAACTCCATTTGCCAGGGTAACAGCTGAATTGGTAAATTGCACCTCACCCAAAATATGGTAGCAGAAAAGCATCTAAAGACCCATGATCAAACCATATAGGTTGGAAATGGCTGACGCTAAAATTGCTGTTTTTATGGTGCATCTGTCTGAAATACTGCAGTAGCTACTAGTTCCTACAATCTTTTTCCCTGTAGCTTATGCTGATTTTCTCAGAATTCCAAACATCTATAGACCACCTCACTGGAAATCTACCTTCCTGGCAGTGACTGTTCACAGACTTTTCCCACTTCTGTAGGGATGTGATAGGAAGAACTCTACATTAAATAGGATTAGTACATTTCACAAATCAGTATAGTATGTACAGCTATAAAAGGTCGTTATTAATTATGGAAGGGAGTACCTTACACAGCATCACTGTACTTAAATAGCCCTGACAGTCCTCTGGGGCCTATGTTATACGCAACTGATCCCAATGCACCACAGGATTTCCGCGTAGAAAAATATTACATTTCGAAATTAGAAACGAGTCTATATGCATGTATATGACATGGAAGACTCTAGTTTTAACGACCGAGCGAAGTGTTGCAGTGGTTAGCACACTGGACTGGCATTCGGGAGGACGACGGTTCAAACCCATGTCCGGCCATCCGGATTTAGGATTTCCGCGATTTCCCTAAATCGCTTCAGGCAAATGCTGGGATGGTTCCTTACAAAGGACACGGCCGACTTCCTTCCCTAATCCGATGAGACGGGCGACCTCGCAATTTGGTCTCCTCCCCAAATAAACCCCAGCCGTCTAGTTTTAACGGTACATCTATTAATGGCTGGAGGGGAGTAACACACATAGCATCATTGTACATAAATAGCACTCAAACACGTTTGGACATTAAGTTACACGCATCCCATTCTGCTGCATCTCTGGGTTAGTAGGCAGTACCACACAATCACTTTACTTAAATAGCGCTAACACACGTTTGGTAACAACGTTACATACACCTGATTCCCTTGCTTCGCTGCATGGGCTGCATTTTCATCGTAAGCACATTACATTTCGATATAAGAATGGAGTTTGCATACATGTATATGGAACGGGAGACGCTAGTTTTAATGGAACATTTGTTAATGATTGGAGGTGGTACAATACATAACATCACTGTACTTTAATAAGACTGACCGACGTTTGGAAACTATCCAACATTATTTCGATAATAACTTTTTCTCTGTGCTTTGAGTTCCACATTTACTGCATGCAACACCTGTTGAAGTAGGTGCACTTTTTTTGCAATGAACTGCCGTTGATCTTAGAACGATTGAATGACCGAAATCACAAACAGCAGATTTCCATCTCCAGCGCTCCCACTATCCTAAGCAAAACAGTACAACAGGTATACTCTCGCTCCTGTGCACCGCATACCACGTCCTGCAGATCATGTACATTCACTGTACTTTGTTACTTTGGAAATACGTACTGTGATGCCTCTACGGTTTTTAATTTTAATGTAGCAGCCCCAAGCACTGCGAGTAATTGGTGCACTAACCCTGTTGCTGTCGAAGACGGGAATGCCGAGACAGAATGTGTCATACACAGCCGTCAGCTGCCCTCGATATGTATACGTCAGTTTGCTGCACAGCTTCCCTCGAATATGTGACGGAAAAAAATGGGGGAAGACTACGTATTTTACTCGGAAACATAGGGGTGGATTAGGGTATGTATGGTTGCATAAAGGCAATTTCTTATTCGGTCAGCTTGTGACTTTGGGATATAAGGGCAAACGGTAATACTGACGTGATGTATCCCACACCATGAACTGCCGCTTGCGGGGTATTTATACGCATGAGTTTTTAAGGGGGTATAGCGAATTTGTGTTCTTTTGCAGGTTGTGCCACGAATTCCATTGTCCGTTAATAGTAAGAACAGATTTTTCTACCGGGAGAGACAATATTTAGAGGAAATATAGCTTGTGACATACTGCTGTGCAGGATTTTCACGATACTTTAACGTTGTAAAAACATGTATTTCCACAGTCACTACTAATACAGGGTATCATACAGGGTGTTTCAAAAATGACCAGTATATTTGAAACGGCAATAAAAACTAAACGAGCAGCGATAGAAATACACCGTTTGTTGCAATATGCTTGGGACAACAGTACATTTTCAGGCGGACAAACTTTCGAAATTACAGTAGTTACAATTTTCAACAACAGATGGCGCTGCAGGTGATGTGAAAGATATAGAACACAACGCCGTCTGTGGGTGCGCCATTCTGTACGTCGTCTTTCTGCTGTAAGCGTGTGCTGTTCACAACGTGCAAGTGTGCTGTAGACAACATGGTTTATTCCTTAGAACAGAGGATTTTTCTGGTGTTGAAATTCCACCGCCTAGAACACAGTGGTGTTGCAACAAGACGAAGTTTTCAACGGAGGTTTAATGTAGCCAAAGGACCGAAAAGCGATACAATAAAGGATCTGTTTGAAAAATTTCAACGGACTGGGAACGTGACGGATGAACGTGCTGGAAAGGTAGGGCGACCGCGTACGGCCACCACAGAGGGCAACGCGCAGCTAGTGCAGCAGGTGATCCAACAGCGGCCTTGGGTTTCCGTTCGCCGTGTTGCAGCTGCAGTCCAAATGACGCCAACGTCCACGTATCGTCTCATGCGCCAGAGTTTACACCTCTATCCATTCAAAATTCAAACGCGGCAGCCCCTCAGCGCCGCTACCATTGCTGCACGAGAGACATTCGCTAACGATATAGTGCACAGGATTGATGACGGCGATATGCATGTGGGCAGCATTTGGTTTACTGACGAAGCTTATTTTTACCTGGACGGCTTCGTCAATAAACAGAACTGGCGCATATGGGGAACCGAAAGGCCCCATGTTGCAGTCCCATCGTCCCTGCATCCTCAAAAAGTACTGGTCTGGGCCGCCATGTCTTCCAAAGGAATCATTGGCCCATTTTTCAGATCCGAAACGATTACTGCATCACGCTATCTGGACGTTCTTCGTGAATTTGTGGCGGTACAAACTACCTTAGACGACACTGCGAATACCTCGTGGTTTATGCAAGATGGTGCCCGGCCACATCGCACGGCCGACGTCTTTAATTTCCTGAATGAATATTTCGATGATCGTGTGATTGCTTTGGGCTATCCGAAACATACAGGAGGCGGCGTGGATTGGCCTCCCTATTCGCCAGACATGAACCCCTGTGACTTCTTTCTGTGGGGACACTTGAAAGACCAGGTGTACCGCCAGAATCCAGAAACAATTGAACAGCTGAAGCAGTACATCTCATCTGCATGTGAAGCCATTCCGCCAGACACGTTGTCAAAGGTTTCGGGTAATTTCATTCAGAGACTACGCCATATTATTGCTACGCATGGTGGATATGTGGAAAATATCGTACTATAGAGTTTCCCAGACCGCAGCGCCATCTGTTGTTGAAAATTGTAACTACTGTAATTTCGAAAGTTTGTCTGCCTGAAAATGTACTGTTGTCCCAAGCATATTGCAACAAACGGTGTATTTCTATCGCTGCTCGTTTAGTTTTTATTGCCGTTTCAGATATACCGGCCATTTTTGAAACACCCTGTATATGTTTAGCAAGGGGTTGTCAACGGACAATTACTTTGCTATTTTCACATAGCGGTTATGTGTCGGTTCGCCGGTTTCAGAAAGCATTTCCCCACAGCGTTGAGGAATGTCTTTCAAGCCAGAACGATTAGTGGTTCGTGAGATATTCACGACAGGAATTTTGTTTACGAAGAACTGTTTGATTTCGACCGGTATTACCTCCGTCTCTCTCTGCTGAGAAAGCTTTTAGTATTAATGGCTGAACGCTCTGGAAATAGTCATATATTACTGGAGGCTGTTCTTGAAAGTTTTCACAACGGCGGAATTAGAGAGCTGTATCTCAGTTTGTCTGTGAAAATGATCGACAGAGTCCGTTATTTACGAACGATGAGGACCACTGGCTCCATACCACACACACACACACACACACACACACACACACACGCAGCTGTTATGAAAGTATGCTAGTGTTCTAGACTGGTGACAGTTTCTGGTTGCTCTTGTCTATCTACTCTCGTGAGGCCAAGTGCATACTTATGTTTGGATGCAGCAGAATGGACCACGTCACTCTTGCGAAATCATAACACCATTCCGCCTGTCGTCTCACCCAGCAGTTGGGGCCACTCTCGGCGGCCGCAGCTGTGGACTCGAGCCCGGTGGTGCTGTACAGTATTTGCACACAAAATGTAAGCCCATTTAGAAGGACTTTTTAGTGAACTCCATCGTCAGATTCGTGTGGACTAGGATACAGAACAACGCAACGTTACCATCAATTTTTTCGAAACCAGTACTGTGAACATCTCTCACACGATATTAAATACCACGAGCGATAGACCATAAAGATTTCGGTTGTAGATATGAAGCTATTAGGAGTCAGAAGCGTCAACGAGTAGTTCTAACCAGTCAAAGCCACGAGCTGAAAAACTGCAGAGAAATTGGTATGAAATATCTGAACACGGTATAACACACCATCAGCGCGTAATACTAAATCTGATGAATGGGGATAGGCACAGGAGACAAATTTCGGTACTAAAAAATCTGGCAGGTATAGGTATTAAGGTAGCAGTAGTGAAACGCGTGAATGAGAGGCTTTCACCAGGCAAACTTTTTACTTAGGCCAAGGACCACTTCAGGCAGTGCCAGCACATCCAGAATGTTTGAAAGCTCACCGCAGTTGACTGTTCAATTCTTCATCTGTGTCGAATAGTCAAGTATTTCGCTATTGCTTCAGGGGTTGGTGGGGGTGTGGGGGGCTGGCGGAGGCAGTCTTTCCATGAAATAAGTTTAACGGCTTGCAGGAAGCGTCCTGTTCTTATTTTGTTCATTCGTGACTGATTTATGCAGACCGGAAACAGAAGCTCTTGTTCGACTTTAATGTGGTTCGATCAGTGACGTCACATTTATTTGTCATGGCTGTAGTGAAACAAGTCGTTGCAAGTCTTCCTCCCCATCCGGCAGGTCCGAGAGTTCTACAAGTCTCTTATTCGGCTGTGAGGTATACTGCCATTCTATATATTTCCCCTCTTTATTTGTGTTGTGTCTAGGCAAGACAGCTTAGACACAATGAGAGGAAGCCGAAAGGCACGCGCTTAAACTCACGCAGGCTGGCGTGAGGTCTGAAACAGGATACGTAATGAATGCTATAAAGAAAAGTACGTAGCTTCTGGAATACTTAACTTTAATCCACATTTGTAGAACATCGCTCTTGATGATACATTAATAGAATCTCAATATCAATTGAATACGGCGCCTTGCTAGGTCGTAGCAAATGTAGCTGAAGGCTATGCTAACTATCGTCTCGGCAAATGAGAGCGTATTTTTCAGTGTGGCGTCGCTAGCAAAGTCGGCTGTACAACTGGGGCGAGTGCTAGTACGTCTCTATAGACCTGCCGTGTGGTGGCGCTCGGTCTGCGATCACTGACAGTGGCGACACGCGGGTCCGGCGTATACTAATGGACCGCGGCCGATTTAACGGCTACCACCTAGCAAGTGTGGTGTCTGGCGGTGACACCACAATTTGGTTCAGATAAGATCTATTGTGATGTGGTGTTTACATCGAGATGGTGAAACACAGGTGTAAGAGACATTTACTGAGTCTCTAGACATGGGAAACACTTCTGATTATGAGTATTAAAATCTTAGTTAACTTTGTAAAGTACAACGATGATCTTTAATGTATTCTATAACTGAAATCGGTATTCGTTAAAAAAATACGAGGGGAACTGCCAGTTTCTTCTGTTTTCGAATTTTCACTTAAAAACGTCCACAGATGAGATAAATTCCTAGTTTCTCAATAGTTTTCAGAAAACCACACCCCAGACTTTCAGCTCTCTTAGGATATAATTTCCACTCTTTATCTTCAGAATAATACTATGTAGGCGATCGGTGGCCTACTGCTATGCGGTTGGTGTCCAGAACAGCCTCGTAAATGGTGTGATATTCCTGCAAGCACTGGAAAATAGATGAAGTTCAGCAAATTTCCATATGATACTCGATGATTGCACCATAAAAGTGAACCTAATTTGTTTTTTGACGTGTAAAATGGGATATTACAGCTGATATCGGTTTCGACATTCGTAAATTAATTCGCGATTGACGAAGTTTTCTCATCAACTGGGCTCAGAAAGTAAACATTCTTGTAATCCTAGAGTCTGGAGATGGTCGCATCTCGTAGCAGAAAGCATGGCAACAAGCAGGCGCAGCCGGGGAGAGTTCCCTCTTACGGGCTCTGGGGTGAGAATAGGCCTGAGGTGTTCCTGCTTGTCGTAAGAGGCGGCTAAAAGGAGTCTCACACGTTTCAGCCTATATGTGTTGCTCCCCTGTAGGGTTTGACCTCCATTCTTCAAAATTTTTCCGAAGAGCGAGCCAGTTGGGGAAGGGTGCTTTCTCGTCGTTGCATTGCAGTCCCACTCAATCTCCACCTTTTGGGTGCGTTCTCCACCATGCAGTATGCAGTGCCACTTTCTGCGCCGACGAGGACCATGGACTTCTTTGCACATGATATCCAGTACGGTAGCCAGCCTGTTGTCATGGCGCCGCCATGTAACCTGCTGGTTGTAGCCCCCTGATAACGCTCTGCTGATGCCTGCGCCGTTAACTCCCCGCGTATGTCAAGGAGTAGATGCCTATCTCCCTGGGGCATTGGAACTCCCAGCAATGGCCATCCTGCCAGGTTGGCCTTGCGCTGGCTGTGTGGCGCCCATGGGGACGGCCCGTGGTCAGTGTGGGTGGCGTCAGGTTGGATGACACGCAATGAAGCGTGGCAGATCTTGCTGGTGCCAGCCGCCAGCAGTCTCTAAGCGTTCGATGGCTCAATTCAATGCCCAGAAGTATGGCCCCAAATCGTTCCCCTCCCTGGCCACACCATGGAAGAAGTGAAAGGCCAAGTTTGGCAGAGGGACTTATTCGCCCCGGTACCTAGTTTGTACGAGAGCTGATGGGGAGTCTTTCATGATGATGAAGCCTCAGTTCTTTGTAGAGCATTTAGAGGACAAGTTTGGTGAGGTGGAGGGCTTGTCCAAAATGCGTTCTGGGTCAGTTTTGATAAAACCAGCATCCTCTGCCCAGTCACTGGCATTACTCGCTTGTGACAGGTTGGTCCAGGGGACCTTTTTTGCGGTCTGATGACGAGCTGCGCGCCAGTTTGGAGCGGCAAGGTGTTCATTTCGTTGGAACATTCATCGGTGTTCGAGGGATAATCAGGTTGCCACTGGTGCCTTCATCTTGGCCTCCAAGGGTGATACATTGTCTGAGACTGTCTAGGTGATGGTCTACCACTGTGACATCAAAACCTATATCCCTCCTCCGATGCAGCGCTTTAAGTGCTGGAAGTTTGACCATATGTCTTCCCGCTGTACTTGCGGCCTCACATGTCGATATTGCGGACGCCCATCACATTCCAATACTCCATGTGCCCCGCCTCGAATGTGTGTCAACTGTGGAGAGCATCATTCGCCTTGCTCGCCAGACTACAGGAGTTTTCAGAAAGAGACGAAAGTCATGGAATATAAGACCCTTGACTGACTGACCTACACTGAGGCTAAGCGAAAATACGAGAGGCTCCATCCTGTGTGTATGACATCCACCTACGCCGCCGCTACAACGGTTCTACTATCTCCCATTTCGCCACGTACAGCCCTGTTGCTCCTGCACCAACTACTTCAGGAGCAACCCCCCCCCCCCCCAGCCATCTGGGACATCAGTCCCCACTTCTCAGCCAGAGTAGCGTAAGTCTTCTTCGGCTCCTCTCACCAGCAAGGAGTCCCTTGGGTCACTACCTTTCCAGGTCCCGACCAGTGGAAAAGCGGACACCCAACAGTGGCTGAAGCAACCACTGGGAGCTGGTTGTAGGGCTTTATCGTCCTCCTCAGTCCCTGAGACTGACCCAGTGAAGCCCTCCCAGCCAGAACCACCGAAGGAACAGCGACAGAAACCAAAAAAGAAGAATTCACCCAAGAATCCAGACCATGCGGTGGCATCAACACCACCGCTCCCCACAAGATCTGTGCGTAAGTATGTGGTGTAGATTCTGGCGTCCACTGATCTCGCCGAACGCTCAGACACAATGGATGACGATCGCACAGGTACTCAGTTGGTGGCAGCAGATGACCCAGTGCTGTAATCTGCCTCCTCGGTCCCTTCACGCCTTTTTCGGCTGCGGACAATGTCATTCTCCAGTGGAATTACAGCGGTTTTTTCCATCACCTTGCTAAGCTCAGACAACTTATCAGCATTCACCATTTCTTCTGCATTGCACTCCAGAAAACTTGGTTTCCGGCTATGTGGGCCACGGCCCTCCTTCGTAATCGGGGTTATTATAAGAATTGCTCAGCTTATGCGAGAATATCTGGTGGAGTCTGCGTCTACATCCTTAACTCTCTCTACAGGGAGTCTTTACCTCTACAAACACCTTTAGAGACTGTCACTGTTCAGGTGTGGGCGCCTCAGGCTGTTACTGTCTGCAGTATCTATCTTCCACCAGTTGGTGATCTCCCACAGCATGTCTTGGCAGCACTGATAGCCCAACTGCCACCATCTTTTCTGTTACTGGGCGACTGTAATGGACGTAACCCTTTGTGGGGTGGATTGGTGGCAACAGGCCATTGTTGTCATAGCTCGACTTTCTCTCTTAAATAATGGTGCCTCCATACATTTCAGTGTGGCACATGGCATGTACTCAGCCAACGTCCTTTTGGTCTGCAGCCCTGGCCTTTTACCGCTTGTCCCATGGAGTGTGCGTGACGACTTGTGCGGTAGTGATCACTTTCCGATCTTTCTGTCACTACCACAGCGTCACTCTTCTGGGCGCCTCCTCAGATGGGCTTTGAATAAGGCTGACTGCGACTCGTTCACCTCCAATGTCACTATTGAGCCTCCTTCTCATGACGCCATTGATGTGGTGGTTCACAAGATAACCACCGGCATCGTGTCCGCAGCAGATTCTGCAATTGCTTGTTCTTCTGGGTCCCCTCAGCGTAGGACTGTGCCTTGGTGGTCACCGGAGATCGCTGAGGCGATTAGATATCGCAGATGAGCCCTCCAACGTCATAAGCAGCACCCCTCGCTGGAACACCTCCTTACCTTTAACCGGCTCCGTGCCCGAGCTCGACGCCTTATTCGCCGGTGGAAGCAGAAGTGCTGGAAAAGGCATGTGTCCACCATTGGCATCCGTACCTCTCCATCACAGGTTTGGTCGAAGATTAGGCGACTCTATAGATATCAAACACCCGTCAGCATACCTGTGCTTTCTCTGAGTGGAGCAGTCTGTACTGAATCAGCCACGATTGTCGATCTCTTAGCAGAGCATTATGCTCAGAGTTTCGCTTCTACGTATTACCTGCTAGCCTTCTGCTCCCTGAAAGAGTGGCTGGAATGTTAGAACCTTTCATTCCATGAGTGCCACCCCAACTCGTACAATGCTCCAGTGAGAGGGAATTCCAAAGTGCCCTAGCCGCTTGCCCTGATGTGGCTCCTGTGCCTGATAACATCCACTCGTCATACCAGTGTTGCAACCTGGAAAGAACACACTGGAGGTGGACAGCTACCACACCTTAAGCCTCACCAACGATCTGTGCAAGTCGCTCGAACGCATGGTGAGCTGGAGGTTGAGTTGGCTACTCGAGTCACGGGGCCTTCTGGCTCCATCTCGGGGTGGGTTCCGTAAGGGCCGCTCTGCCACCGATAATCTGGTCTGCATGGAATCTGCCAACGGCATTTTCCCGCCGTCAGCATCTGGTTACCATCTTTTTTGACATGCGGAAAGCATGCGATACAACGTGGCGACATCACATTCTTACCACCCTCCATGGCTGGGTCTTAAGGGACCGCTCCCGATTTTTATTCAAAATTTTCTGTCGTTTCGTTCCTTCCGCGTGCAAGTTGGTTCCTCCCATAGTTCCTTCCGAGTCCAGGAGAATGGGGTCCCGCAAGGCTCTGTCTTCAGTGTCTGCCTCTTTCCAGTTGCTGTCAATAGACTCGCTGCAGCTGTGGGAACGTCTGCATCAGCTCCTTTGCATGCTTATGACTTTTGCGTTACTGCAGTTCCACTGGAATTGCAGTTGCTGAACTGCAGCTGCTGGGCGCTATCCGCAAGGCACAGTCATGGGCTGTAAAGCGCGGCTTCCAGTTTTCGGCCTTCAAGACTTGCGTTATGCATTTCTACCAGCGTCGCTCTGTTTAACCTGAGCCACGGCGAACCTCTTGCTGTGTTGGAGACGTATCGGTTCTTGGGATTGCTTTTTGATAGCGGTTGACTTGGCTCCCTCATTTTCGGTGGCTTAAACAAATGTGCTGACGGCATCTTAACGCTCTTCGTTGCTTGAGTCACACCAGCTGGGGTGCCGATCGGTCTAGCTTTCTACGACTGTATCAGGCGTTGATTCAGTCCCGACTCGATTATGGGATCCTGGCTTACCGCTCAGTGTCGCCTTCTGTGTTGCAGTTGCTTGACCCCACACTTCACTGCGGGATCCGACTAGCAAGTGGAGCTTTCCGCAAAAGCCCTGTCAACAGCCTACTTGTGGAGACTGGTGTCACTCCACTGAGGGTCCAGCGCCAACGACTACTGGCCACTTATGCTGCACATGGTTTTAGATTGCCCGGGCTTCCCAATTACCATCTGTTCCTCAGCTCGGTCGTCCATCTTCCACAACGGCGGCCACGGTCAGGGTGTATGATTGCGGTTCGCGTCCTG
The DNA here is from genome assembly GCF_021461395.2 of Schistocerca americana. NCBI lineage: Eukaryota > Metazoa > Arthropoda > Insecta > Orthoptera > Acrididae > Schistocerca > Schistocerca americana. The sequence continues at coordinate 48,724,157 of NC_060121.1, read as the reverse complement.
TCTCTTCTCTCTAGGCTTGAGTTTTCACTCTCCCACCTCCTTTCCAGGCCCATATACGTATACCCCTGTGGTGTGTGCCCTGTCCATGCCTTCAGCTACTCAGTCCCTCCTGGCGCCCTCCGCTGCCTCTTTCTTTCTATCCTTGCCGCGTTTGCCGGCTCCACCGACGTCCATACCGAGGGTTCTGTGGTTGCTGGTCGAGCTGGTTATGCTTCTACTCTTGGGGATCGCTCCGAACAACGCTCGTAGCTGGATGGCTGCAGTGTTTTCACTGCAGAGCTTGTAGCCATCTCTAGATTATATCCACTCCTTCTCAGGTGTGTCCTTCGTTATCTGTAGAGACTCACTGAGTGATTTACGAGCTATCCTCGCTCTCGTCTGGTGATGGCTATCCAGGAGTCCATCCATACTCTTGCCCGTTGCGGCCGCCATGTGGTTTTTGTGTGGACCCCGGGTCATGTCGGCATCCTGGGTAACGAACGTGTTGACACGCTGGCCAAAGAGGCTATCAGTGCACAGGCCCTGGAGATTGGCTTTCCGGAATGTGATCTGCAGTCAGTATTGTGGAAAAACGTCCTTGGTACTTGGGGTGGTGAATGGCGCACACTGCCTTCCCAAAGACAAACTTCGGGTCGTCAAGGAGACGACAGGTGTGTGGCGCTCCTCCTTGCGAGCCTCACGCAAGGACTCAGTTGTTCTCTGCCAGCTATGCATTGGCCACACCTGGCTGACTCACGGTCATGTATTGCGCCACGAGAACCCACCTCTATGTCTCTGTGGATCAGCGTTGACAGTGGTCCACATCTTGTTCACCTGTCAGCTTTTAACTGCGCTCAGGCAGACGTTTGCGCTGCCTGATACGCTCCCTGACCTTTTATCGGATGACGCTGCAATGGCAGGCTTAGTTTTGAGTTTTATTCGAGCAGGGAGCGTATATCGCTCGATATCAGGGTTTGTCTCTTTTTTGTGTTGAGTCTGGCCTTTGGTCTACGGTTTTAGATTGGGGTTTTTAGTGTGTCTCTTGGTGGTTGGCTTTTCCTTTTTTTTGATTCCATAGTCGGCCAACCACTGTTACACTCTGTGTGGTTTTAATTCCTCTTTCTTGGTCTTTTTCTATGTCTTTCTTGTTCTGTGTTGTCCCTTCTCATCCCCGTTGCTTGTGTTTCTTCCTTGTTGGTATTTCACGATCGTGAAAAAAGGGACCGATGGCCTTGTAATTTGGTCCCTTCAACCCCCACAAACCAACCAACCAACAGGGGAGAGTACTGTTAGCAAATGCCTTCATGCCGTAGGAACCAGTCAAGCCTTCGTGCACGAGTTTGGAGAGTGAGCGCTGTCTGTAGGGGCGCCCTGATCATGCATGGGGCCAGCGAATGTGGCACCAGTTGCACCTTGACCATTGGCTATGTTGGACGACCGAACGACGTCGCTGGGGATAGCTAGCACTGCGACTGTATACGTCGCATGTTTTTCCAATTTTGGGATCTGTGAATCATCGTGCACTTAGCAGGAGTACCTGGGGGTCGATAGGTATATGCAGAAGTGATGATTTTGTATAGTGGTGCATGATATGAATTGTGTTTACTAGAGACGTAACGATATGGCATCGCGGTACAGTCGTTTGTGGTGATGGAGCCCGCTTGGAGATCAGTTTCACGCCGAAGAATTCCAGGTTTCGTTGACAGTAACGGAGCGGTGTGACTATCTAAGTGTATTCGGTAGTAGTTTCCGAAATTTATGATGTGTGGACCACTTTTTCAGGGTTTAACTGTCAGTGAAATGTGACTGCTTTATGTCTTTTCGACTTGTACACAACAGTTTTCTGCTGAAATTCTCCTAATTTGTTTGTGTATAGAAAGCCACCAGCAGGTAATTTAGAGGAAGGACTAATGAGGGTGATCCATTCGTAGGAAGTTCTGTGACGTCAGAGAGTCACAAAACATCCTTTGTGGGAGGGCGTAAGGGTTTCTACAGACTGGTCCGAACAAGTCAGGGGCAGAAAGAGGCATTTACGGAAAGTTCCATGGCGTCAGAATGTTTACTTTGTCTGAGTGTTCAGAGATAAGTAAAAGCAGACCAGCCTGCTCTGGTTTGGACAGATGGCACGCTTCTCTCACCCGCCATTGTGGCTCTAGAGCATCTCCTTACTAGCAGTTGTAAGACATCGAAAACTCAACGAAAATTCCATCAATTTTTCTCGACTGTAGCACAGTGCTTCCAGTTCTAGGAGAATATTTCAACATCTCATCTGTTGGGTGTCTGTGTATTTTTCGTGATCTTTTGTGGCTTTTGAAATGTGTCAGGAACTTTTAGATATGTAATTGTTCTGATTTTACCGTCTGTCTTTTGACACCAGTATGGAGTTTCCATTGTAGAACTGTGCTTCGAAAAGTGACGAAAATAAAAAATAAATGCCTCAACATCCAGTACCAAACATAGACTAAGCCCACTCAGTGTTTCAGGTAAGTGTTGAAGATCAGAGTAAGAGGTATGAGTGCATCTGAATTTCTTTTCTTTTTCTTTTTTGGTATCTTACCAATTCTCATTTCTGCATAATTTCTATCAGTGTACCTGTACATACATACATATATTAATCCCTGTCCCATAGACTACGAATACGTCATTTCATAACGGTGAGGAAAGTGTCTCTTTAATATAAGATTTCTTTACACAAAATAATTAATTAATTTTCTAACAGTTAGTACTTCATATCTAAAAATACGTCTATTGAGTACAAGGAGTTGTCATTCAGAAATTCTTTTAATTTGCTTTGAAATTTTGGTTGGCTGTAAGTCAGACTTTTAGTGCTATTTGACAAATGAGAAATATTTTTGTGGCAGCGTAAATCACCCCTTTCTGTGCCAAAGTGAGATTTAATTCAGAAGAGTGAAGATCATCCTTTCTTCTTGTGTTGTAGCTATACACTTCACTCATTTTTTAAATTGGGGTGGGTTATTAATGACAAATTTCATAAGTGAACATATGTATTGCGAAGGTACCGCGAATGTCCCGAGTTCCTTAAATAAATGTCTGCAAGATGATCTAGGGTGCACTCCAGCTATTATTATAATTCGATACTTTTGTGCAATGAACACTTTCTCTCTTCATGATGAATTGCCCCAAAATATGATGGCATATGAAATCAGTGAATGGAAATAGACATAGTAGGCAAATTTAATGATATTGTTAAAACTAGAATTTGCAATAACCCTAATAGCATAAAAAATCTGAACCTAACCATTTCAGCAGATCATCGGTATGTTTTTCCCAATTCAGTTTCTCATCACTGCACACACCCAGAAATTTTGAATAATCAGCCTTTTTTGGTCATCAGTCTACTGACTGGTTTGATGCGGCCCGCCACGAATTCCTTTCCTGTGCTAACCTCTTCATCTCAGAGTAGCACTTGCAACCTACGTCCTCAATTATTTGCTTGACGTATTCCAATCTATGTCTTCCTCTACAGTTTTTGCCCTCTACAGCTCCCTCTAGTACCACGGAAGTCATTCCCTCATGTCTTAGCAGATGTCCTATCATCCTGTCCCTTCTCCTTATCAGTGTTTTCCACATATTCCTTTCCTCTCCGATTCTGCGTAGAACCTCCTCATTCCTTACCTTATCAGTCCACCTAATTTTCAACATTCGTCTATAGCAACACATCTCAAATGCTTCGATTCTCTTCTGTTCCGGTTTTCCCACAGTCCATATTTCACTACCATACAATGCTGTACTCCAGACGTCCATTCTCAGAAATTTCTTCCTCAAATTAAGGCCGGTATTTGATATTAGTAGACTTCTCTTGGCCAGAAATGCCTTTTTTGCCATAGCGAGTCTGCTTTTGATGTCCTGCTTGCTCCGTCCGTCATTGGTTATTTTACTGCCTAGGTAGCAGAATTCCTTAACTTCATTGACATCGTGACCATCAATCCTGATGTTAAGTTTCTCGCTGTTCTCATTTCTACTACTTCTCATTACCTTCGTCTTTCTCCGATTTACTCTCAAACCATACTGTGTACTCATTAGACTGTTCATTCTGTTCAGCAGATCATTTAATTCTTCTTCACATTCACTCAGGATAGCAATGTCATCAGCGAATCGTATCATTGATATCCTTTCACCTTGTATTTTAATTCCACTCCCGAACCTTTCTTTTATTTCCATCATTGCTTCCTCGATGTACAGATTGAAGAGTAGGGGCGAAAGGCTACAGCCTTGTCTTACACCCTTCTTAATACGAGCACTTCGTTCTTGATCGTCCAGTCTTATTATTCCCTCTTGGTTGTTGTACATATTGTATACTACCCGTCTCTCCCTATAGCTTACCCCTACTTTTTTCAAAATCTCGAACAGCTTGCACCATTTTATATTGTCTAACGCTTGTTCCAGGTCGACAGATCCTACGAAAATGATTTTTCTTTAGCCTTGCTTCCATTATTAGCCGTAACGTCAGAATTGCCTCTCCCGTCCCTTTACTTTTCCTAAAGCCAAACTGATCGTCACCTAGCGCATTCTCAATTTTCTTTTCCATTCTTCTATATATTATTCTTGTAAGCAGCTTCGATGCTTGAGCTGTTAAGCTCATTGTGCGATAATTCTCGCACTTGTCAGCTCTTGCCGTCTTCAGAATTGTGTGGATGATGCTTTTCCGAAAGTCAGATGGTACATCGCCAGACTCATATATTCTACACACCAACGTGAATAGTCGTTTTGTTGCCACTTCCCCCAATGATTTTAGAAATTCTGATGGAATGTTATATATCCCTGCTGCCTTATTTGACCGTGAGTCCTCCAAAGCTCTTTTAAATTCCGATTCTAATACTGGATCCCCTATCTCTTCTAAATCGACTCCTGTTTCTTCTTCTATCACATCAGACAAATTTTCACCCTCATAGAGGCTTTCAATGTATTCTTTCCACCTATCTGCTCTCTCCTCTGCATTTAACAGTGGAATTCCCGTTGCACTCTTAATGTTACCACCGTTGCTTTTAATGTCACCAAAGGTTGTTTTCACTTTCCTGTATGCTGAGTCTGTCCTTCCGACAATCATATGTTTTTCGATGTTTTCACATTTTTCCTGCAGCCATTTCGTCTTAGCTTCCCTGCACTTCCTATTTATTTCATTCCTCAGCGACTTGTATTTCTGTATTCCTGATTTTCCCGGAACATGTTTGTACTTCCTCCATTCATCAATCAACTGAAGTATTTCTTCTGTTAACCATGGTTTCTTCGCAGCTACTTTCTTTGTACCTATGTTTTCCTTCTCAACTTCTGTGATGACCCTTTTTAGAGATGTCCATTCCTCTTGAACTGTACTGCCTACTGCGCTATTCCTTATTGCTGTATCTATAGCGTTAGAGAACTTCAAACGCATCTCGTCATTCCTTAGTACTTCCGTATCCCACTTCTTTGCGTATTGATTCTTCCTGACTAATGTCTTGAACTTCAGCCTACTCTTCATCACTACTATATTGTGATCTGAGTCTATATCTGCTCCTGGGTACGCCTTACAATCCAGTATCTGATTTCGGAATCTCTGTCTGACCATGATGTAATCTAATTGAAATCTTTCCGTATCTCTCGGCCTTTTCCAAGTATACCTCCTCCTCTTGTGATTCTTGAACAGGGTATTCGCTATTACTACCTTAAACTTGTTACAGAACTCAATTAGTCTTTCTCCTCTTTCATTCCTTGTCCCAAGCCCATATTCTCCTGTAACGTTTTCTTCTACTCCTTCTCCTACAACTGCATTCCAGTCGCCCATGACTATTAGATTTTCGTCCCCCTTTACATACTGTATTACCCTTTCAGTATCCCCATACACTTTCTCTATCTGTTCATCTTCAGCCTGCGACGTCGGCATGTATACCGGAACTATCGTTGACGGTGTTGGTCTGCTGTCGATTCTGATTAGAACAACCCGGTCACTGAACTGTTCACAGTAACACATCCTCTGCCCTACAATTCCTATTCATAACGAATCCTACACCTGTTATTCCATTTTCTGCTGCTGTTGATATTACCCGATACTCATCTGACCAGAAATCCTTGTCTTCCTTCTAGTTCAGTTCACTGACCCCTACTATATCTAGATTGAGCCTTTGCTTTTCCCTTTTCAGATTTTCTAATTTCCCTACCACGTTCAAGCTTCTGACATTCGACGCCCCGACTCGTAGAACGTTATCCTTTCGTAGATTATTCAATATTTTTCTCATGGTAACCTCCCCCTTGGCAGTCCCCTCCCGGAGCTCCGAATGGGGGACTATTCCGGAATCTTTTGCCAATGGAGAGATCATCATGACACTTCTTCAACTACAGGCCACATGTCCTGTGGATACACGTTACGTGTCTTTAATGCAGTGGTTTCCATTTCCATCTGTATCCTCATGTCGTTGATAATGCTGACTCTTCCGCCTTTAGGGGCAATTTCCCACCCCTAGGACAAGAGAGTGCCCTGAACCTCTATCCGCTCCTCCGCCCTCTTTGACAAGGCCGTTGGCAGAATGAGGCTGACTTCTTATGCCGGAAGTCTTCGGCCGCCAATACTGATTATTTATCAAAATTTAGGCAGTGGCGAGATCGAACCCTTGACCGAAGGCGTTTTGATTATGAATCAAAGACGCTACCCCTAGACCACGGGTCTACTGGAATAGATGTTTAAATTCTAAGAAAATAGGAATTCTACAAACTGGCAGTTACTCTGATTTTCCAGACAGCTGCTCTATCAGAACAGCAATTTTTTTAACGTCAGCCATTTCCAACTTATATGGTTTGGTTTTGGGTCTCTAGATGCTTTCTTCCTGTTGTTATCCAGTATTACTACTAGTCACATTGTCATCTGCATGCAGCACACATGGGTTCTCAACCCTGTCAGAGGTAAATTTGAAAAAATTACCACATAGAAAGACACCACACAAATTTGAAAATGTTTGTTAGTTGGACTACTCCTTCTAGGCAGTGGCGGGGATCGAACCTGGAATCGAAGACGTTTTGATTATGAATCGAAGGCGCTACCCCTAGACCACGGGTCTAGCAACAGACTTCATAGTCTATATTTATCAATGGTGTTATGGCATTTGCTGAACAGAATTATATAAACTGAGTTTTCTCAAAATTTAGTGAGAGTACATTTGCAGAGAACCATTTAAGAATTTTATGAAGGACATTATTTACAGTTTCCTCAAATAATTCTTGCCTGTTCGATGTGGTGACTGTACCTGTATCATCAGTAAAAAGAACGAGTATTGCATTAATATATATTAAGAATAATAAGGGACCCAAGACTGAATCCTGTGAGACCCCATTCTTGATTTCCCCCCCCCCCCCCCCCCCCCGATTTAGAGAGGACTCTACTGACTTTTGTAGACTATCTGTACTGTTAATTTCAACATTCTGCATTCTTCAAGTTAAATATGAATTAAACCATTTGTGCACTTTCCTACTCATACCACAATAGTGAAGCTTATCTAGAATAACTTGATGATTCACACAACCAGAAGTCTTTGAGACATCACAAATTGTCCCAATGGCTGGTGTTTGGTTATTCAATGAATTTAATATTTGATCAGTGAAAGCATATATAGCATTTTATGTTGAAAAAACTTTCTGAAAACCAAATTGGCATTTTGTTAGTAGTTCATTTTTACAAATTTGTGATGCTACTATGAATATATTACTTTTTCAAGAATTTTGGCTAAAGCTGTCAGAATTGAGATTGCACAGTAGTTGTTAGCATCAGACCTATCCCCTTTTCTAAGTAACTGTTTAACGGTAGTGTAGTTCAGTCAGTGAGCTACTAAATATGTGGTTGAGAATCCGACGTATTTGTAGGGAACAAGCGTTTAGTACTCTGTTGGAAATGTCATCAGTTCCATGTGAGCTTTTACTTTTGAGTGAATTTATTGTTTTCCTAATTTCAGTAGGAGAGGTGGGTTGAATTTCAGTTTTTTCAAGTTGTGTAGGTATTGCCTCTTCCATTCCAATCTACAATTTTACATTGTTACATCCTCTCGATATACCACAGCATCATCCGCAAAAAGCCTCAGTGAACTTTCGATGTCATCCACAAGGTCATTTATGTATATTGTGAATAGCAACGGTCCTACGACACTCCCCTGCGGCACACCTGAAATCACTCTTACTTCGGAAGATTTCTCTCCATTGAGAATGTCATGCTGTGTTCTGTTATCTAGGAACTCTTCAATCCAATCACACAATTGGTCTGATAGTCCATATGCTCTTACTTTGTTCATTAAACGACTGTGGAGAACTGTATCGAACGCCTTGCGGAGGTCAAGAAACACGGTATTTACCTGTGAACCGGTGTCTATGGCCCTCTGAGTCTCGTGGACGAATAGTGCGAGCTGTCAGAATGAGATTTTCACTCTGTAGCGGAGTGTGCGCTGATATGAAACTTCCTGGCAGATTAAAACTGTGTTCCCGACCGAGACTCGAACTCGGGACCTTTGCCACAACATCTCAACAAAGGTCCCGTGTTCGAGTCTCGGTCGGGCACACAGTTTTAATCTGCCAGGAAGTTTCAGTGAGAGCTGTGTTTCACACGATCGCCTTTTTCGAAACCCATGCTGATTCCTACAGGGTAGATTTCTAGTCTCCAGAAGAGTCATTATACTCGAACATAATACGTGTTCCAAAATTCTACAAGTGATCGACGATAGAGACATAGGTCTATAGTTCTGCACATCTGTTCGACGTCCCTTCTTGGAAACGGGGATAACCTGTACCGTTTCCAATCCTTTGGAATGCTACGCTCTTCTAGAGACCGACGGTACACCGCTGAAAGGGGGGGGGGGGCAAGTTCATTCGCGTACTCTGTGCTACTGTTTGGAATTGATAATTTGTGGCACAACCTGTCTAGAAGAAGGCATCGCTTGAAAGGACACATTCTGAGAGATCATAGGATCACCAATATAGCATTGGAGGGAAGCGTGTTGGGTAAACATAGTGGAGGGAGAGCGAGCAGTTTCAGAAGTATGTAGTCTGCAGTAATTGTCCAGAGATGAAGAGGCTTGCACAGGACAGAGTGGCACGCAGAGCTGCATCAAACGAGTCTCTGCGCTATAGACCACAAGATCAATTGCAACAGGTAAAACTATTGACAGTAGATAGTGAAACACAACATCTCAACAATGTTGTGCAGCCACTGTAGTCAGACCTATCCATCAGATCACGACTGTCGATGCAGGAGTCTTACACGTCCGCCGCTCACAAGTGCCGACGAACAGGTGCCATTTCCCGAGCAGATTGGCTTGCACAACCGATGTCTGTTTCAGTCAGTCAACACCTGGTACATACTTCGACATTACTTTAGTTTTTATTGCCATTTTAAAGTGACTGTAACTTTGAAAAACTGTTGAATCTCTCCAGATGATGTAATGGGAACAGACTCTCTTTGCGTATATGTCTTGAATTTAGGAAATAGTTGGCGAATTTAGGAAACAGTTGGCGAGACACAGTTTAAATGCAGGGCTTTAATTCGTTGTCTCAGTTTTTGGTGGACTCCCAGTACCTTTTAGTCAAGAAAGGCCAGCTTGATCGTACATTTCCACCCCAGGGCGGGCAGAGGCTGCGCTTGGTGTCGTCCCGACTGCAAAATCACATTCCATCTGCCCATTCACGAAGGGCTGTTGTGTCTCTGCTGGTCGATTTCACATTATTGTGGCGGCCCTCACGTACGTCTCGAGCAAAACCAAGGGTCCTGACATTAGCATCTTGTATGCTTACATACACTGGCGGGGAAAAATCGCAACAATAAAAAATAATTAATGTACGGTAACGAAATTTCTGGAATTCATTCATCTGGATAACATATTTAAGTGGCTAAGACTGCGAGATTACAAGTTAATGCACGCGTGAGACAAGCCATTGCTAATGTGAAATGCTGGTACATTAATAATAGGTGTAACCGCCAGAATGTTGAATGCAACAATACAAACGTTCATGCATTGTGTTGTTCAGGTGGCGAATGTCAGTTTGTGGGACGAAACATCGTGCCTGCTGCACTTGGTCGGTCAATACTCTTCGCGGGTGACGCTTGAGCTGTCGTCCAATTATATCTCAAATGCGAGACGGGTATGGTGATGGAGCAGGCCGTGCCGACATGTCACCAGTCTGTAGATCATGTTGCGTTACAACATCGGTATGTGGGCGAGCGTTATCCTGTTGGAAAAAAAACCCTGGTGAGACGCCCTGCTAAACCGGCACGACAGGACAGGTAGCTTAAATTGTGAAAAGGGGCCAAAATAAGGGGCTGTCAGTTACACTCGAACATAAAACTTTATTATTTGATTAAACATTACAAGAAACCAAAAAAAATTTCTTTCAAACAACGGCTTTAATCTTTGGGACTTACTTTCTGGCTGAAAGCCTATTTAATTTAAAAACGGCTGAAAGCCAATAACTTAAAAAGCAAGCATAATCAGAAATTTAAAAGGCAAGTCTTATCTTACAACAGTTCGTTATTTAGGCTGAAGGCCCAAAGAATCTGAGATTTTCAGAGCAAACAACTTGAATTCAGAATCGGCTCAAATCCCAACGCTGAAAGCTAAACAATTTTCAGTTTGTTTTAAAAAAAATACAAAGGCCTTACGTAAAGCAGTTCTTAATTAGTCAAAACTCAACCAAAACAGAAGTTTAAAAGGCAAAGCCTGAAGGCCCAAAGAATCAGACACTTCAAGAGCAAAAATTGAAATTCAAATCGGCTGAAGGCGTAACACCTAAAACTCCATAACATTAATTTTTTTTATACCAAAGGCCTTACGTGAAACAGTTTTTAATTTAGGTTGAAGGCCTTAAGAGCAAAACAACTCAAACACAAAGTCGGCTGAAGGCCCAACACTTAAAATTCAACAACATTAAAACCTTTAAAGTGCCAAAGGTCTTACGTGAAACAGTTCTTTGTTAGGGTGAAGGCCTAAAGAATCTTACGTCTTGAGGGCAAAGCAACCTTAATTTGAAAAAAAAAAAAAAAGATTGGCTAGAAGTCATACAAGTACAAACAACAAAAACAAATAAGAAAAAAGGCATTACAGCCAAGAGCGCTCAGATGTTCGAGGGTCGATCTGAAATTCAAACACTAACGCTCGCTTAGGTGAGACAGGCAGTCGGGTCAACCATTCATGATCCTACGACAACCAAACCGACCGACAGTCAACGGACCCACCGGCAAGATGGCTTCCACTTCACCCGACCAGGCCACAACAGAGGATTCAACGGAACAAGGTAAAAGATACTGACGCCCACAACCAATGATACACGGCGCTATCAAGCTACACACCGTGCTGGACAGCAACAATACGATGAGGACGCTACACTGCCTGAAATTTACGCCAACGGCCAGGGCAGGTAACCGGAACGTTAACGGGCACAAGGCAGAAGATTCCGCTGGTGCACATCAGTTGAACTAACCAAATACAGTGAAACTCCACCGGAGGGTGTCTAGAATTTTCCAACTTGGAAACCACGTCGCTGCTCGCGGATATGTCCCAACAGCTGACACCGAACTCCAAACGACTTAATGTGAACAGTCTTGACTTGCTGGTAGATTAAATCAAAACTCAACTTTCGTGTCCAGGATCGGTGAGCCACGGACCTCGTAGCAATGGGAACAGCCCCACACACTCCGACACCGCGTAGAGACTGCCAGTGGCCCCGGCCAAACTACGTCCCACTGAGTATTCCTCGCTACACCACGCCAACCGACCGACTGCCGAGGCCCAGAAACGGTGGAAGAATCAAATACACGTCTGCCGGTGAGACGACGAACCGAACGACAAACCAACTGTTGTCCCGTTCCAATTTTGCCTCTGTCGGACAGTTCATGTGTGTCGATAGCGGTGGGCGAGCACCGGCTGTCGGCGCCTCACCGGCGCTCTCTCCTGACTTCACTGCTGCTGCATCCCGACTGCACTGCTGGTCCGTCTCCAATTGACTGCAGACACGCGGCGACCTGGAAATACTGTTGGTCGCTCCAGAGATGATACGACACTGCTGCTGCCGCTCACGAGCAAGTATCTCAGGAAGATGGTGACGCCAATAAATGGAATAACAAAACGAGGTGCCAGTACCGTAATACACTACTGGCGATTAAAATTGCCACACCACAAAGATGACGTGCTACAGACGCGAAATGTGACCGACAGGAAGAAGATGCTGTGATGTGCAAATGATTAACTTTTCAGAGCATTCACACAAGGTTGGCGCCGGAGACGACACCTACAACGCGCTGACATGAGGAAAGCTTCCAACCGATTTCTCATACATAAGCAGCAGTTGACCGCCGTTGACTGGTGAAACGTTGTTGTGATGCCTCGTGTAAGGAGGAGAAATGCGTACCATCACGTTTCCGACTTTGATAAAGGTCGGATTGTAGCCTATCACGATTGCGGTTTATCGTATCGCGACATTACTGCTCGCGTCGGTCGAGATCCAATGAGTGTTAGCAGAATATGGAATCTGTGGGTTCAAGAGGGTAATACGGATCGCCGTGCTACATCCCAACGGCCTCGTATCACTAGCAGTCGAGATGACAGGCATCTTATCCGTATGGCTGTAACGGATCGTGCAGCTACCTCTCGATCCCTGAGTCAACAGATGGGGACGTTTGCAATACAACAACCATCTGCAGGAACAGTTCTGCGACGTTTGCAGCAGCATGGACTATCAGCTCGGAGACCATGGCTGCGGTTACCCTTGACGCTGCAACACAGACAGGACCGCCTGCGATGGTGTACTCATAGACGAACCTGGGTGCACGAATGGCAAAACGTCATTTTTTCGGATGAATCCAGGTTCTGTTTGCAGCATCACGATGGTCGCATCCGTGTTTGGCGACATCGCGGTGAACGCACTTTGGAAGCGTGTATTCGTCATCGCCATACTGGCGTATCATCCGGCGTGATGGTATGGGGTGCCATTGGTTACACGTTTCAGTCACCACTTGTTCGCATTGACGGCACTTTGAACAGTGGACGTTACATTTCAGATGTGTTACGACCCTGCGAAACCCTACATTTCAGCAGGATAATACACGGCCGCATGTTGCAGGTCCTGTATGGGCCTTTCGGAATACAGAAAACGTTCGACTGCTGCCCTGACCAGCACATTCTCCCGATCTCTCACCAACTGGAAACGTCTGGTCATTGGCGGAGGAGCAACTGGCTCGTCACAATACGCGAATCACTACGCTTCATGAACTGTGGTATCGTGTTGAAGCTGCATGGGCAGCTGTACCTGTACACGCCATCCAAGCTCTGTTTGACTCAATGCCCAGGCGTATCAAGGCCGTTATTACGGCTAGAGGTGGTTGTTCTGGGTACTGATTTCTCAAGATCTATGCACCTAAATTGCGTGAAAATATAACCACATATCAGATCTAGTGTAATATATTTGTCCAATGATTACCCGTTTATCATCTGCATTTCTTCTTGGTGTAGCAATTTTAATGGCCAGTGGTGTAGAAAATGACGAACAATAAATGGAATAAACGCGAGCCACGCACGACTCACCTGCAATGCTGTTCATAAATGGCAATACAAGAGATCGAGTCACCAGATTGACGTACAAATTTTCGATCAGGATGCGTTCCATAACCACAATAATGCTCCTGTTATACGAAATCGCATCCCACTCAACTGACCTTGGCACCGAGGCAGAGCCACGTTCCGTCAGAAAACAGTAGATCTGCACATTGCCCTCGAATGAGCTTTCACTTGACAGATCCGAAGTCGTGAACGGCGGTGGTTTCGAGTCAGTGGAATGCGCGCTACAGAGCGTCTGCCTCGGAGCTGTCCTTGAAGTAACTGTCACTGTAGTGCCACCTGCTTCACAAATTACTGCTGCTGATGCAGTACGATGTGCCAGTCATACGTCCAACACGATGGTCTTCCCCGTCGGTACTGTCGTGTGACCGTCTGGAGCACGGACTTCTTGGGACCGCGACCGTACATTCTGGTGACGACCCACCGATGGCAACAGTCATGCACAGTGGCTACATTCCTGTCAAGGCTTTCTTCAGTGGCGAAGAGGGAACATCCAGCCTGTGTTGCGTCGAATTTTGTCATCGAGAATTAGCTTGTGCATGTGCTACACCACTATAACCAAATTATTGAAACTTGATAGTCTGCTGTAATAACATACACATTCAAAACCACACTGAACAGTATCAGTCATGAACACACTGCATCTTAACATACATGGCTACATCATTCGCTTTTACCTCGTATCTCTTTCCAAACTTCCTCTAACAGGTGCTGACATTGTTGCACTTTTACTCTACCTTAGGATATCATCGTGGTTACGATCTCCGACGCCACGTTCTAAGGGGACCACGTGCTCTGCCGGTGGTGACCGTCTGCCTCCTTCATTTTGGTCGCTGCGACGTACTTTGAGCACAGTCATTTGTGTATATGGAAAATGCCGCTTTTGCACGGAGAGGAGACTCAGAACATGCAGTGATCTGTAGACCACAATTTAATTGGCTGGCGAAGTCTTTTCGAAGGTCGAAGAAGGCTAACACCAACACATACCACCAATCACAGTACCACAACCAGTAAACCACTGCGGCGTTGAAACTAACCTTCGGATTGAGTACAGTCTGACAATGAAAACGGGTAAAGGTGATCGCAATCGTTGCAGAATCATTGGATATGTGTCAAGTGAGAAATACACTACCTCACAATAAATGTGAAGCATTCATAAGAAATGGTCAGACGTCAATGCAGCTTCGTACACATATGCACTTATACACCATCAGAATACAAAAAATGTCAGGTATTCAATGATCACATTGGAGGGCGCAGAGAAGTCGTGCACTCGCGTAAGGCAGGCTTATCGGCACCTGACAGACTGAAAGGAGCATCATTGTGGGCCTCCATTTGGCTGGCTGGTCGAATGGTTCAACATCCATTTTTGGGGGGTATTCGGAAGTGATCTCATGTAGGGCTGCGTGGGAACAGGTGGGCAGGCACACTTATCTTCAGGGTTCTGGTCAAATCATGATTGTCCATCACTGGAGAGGATCCCCATATTGTGTACAAAGCACATTGTAACTCTTTCACATCTGTAGTCTCCAGGTGCCAAGAAATGCATAATGCAGTTCTATCACTGTTGTACTCTCCACACACATCCAAAAGTCTACCTCGACGACCAACAGCTCGATGTGGTGATGCCTTGTTGCATTCTGGGATTAAGGGATTGATCCTTGATATTCACTTGATGTGGATTCCCCAATTTCAATAACTTCAATGAACATATTGATCACACTTTAATACTCTTCGTTGACCCAGCAACAACAGATTGCTCTACTCTCCTCCAGTTCTTCATAGTTCTGACCTTGTCCCTCTTGATTATTGGAGTTTGGCATATGGCTCACCATCACCTTCAGCATTGCAGATGCTTGACCTGATACGCCATCGGCGGGGGGGGAGTCCGCCCTGCAACAGGTGCCTTTCATACCTCTCCTGCTAACATAGAGGCTGGGGCCTCCCATTCCTACAGATCAGATGTCAAGAACTGTTGTTTACCTATCAGATACACGTTCATCACTCCTCTGAGGATCCAACCTACCGTGTTCTTTTATCCCGATAGGAAGATTCGCCTTCCACAACAGAAGCCCAGGGCTGCGATTGTGATCGCAGTTGATGTACAGGGTGTTTGTTCTGAGCCCCAGTTACCCACACTGTCACCTCTTATTAGGGAGCATTCACATACAGCCCCATCGTTTGTATCCCATCCTCGTATCTCTCTCGATTGATCATTTGGAACAAAAAGACTCTGTCCATTCCATGGTTTTCCGTCACTTGTTTCTGGGTAAGGCATTTCTTTGTTCAAAAGTGGTATACATTGATGGCTTTATGGTCGGTGGATGAACTCCAGGGTGCTGTGAACTATGCTCCCTGTTAAACATATGCAGTGTATACTATACAGAATTGGTGGCCATCACTTGAGACCTCAGCCCCTTTCGTTCTTGCAATTGCGAGACGTTCTTAATTGGCTGCAGCCCCTTCAATAATCTTTAGGCTACTTACCAGTGCTACTCTCGACGCCCATTGGTTGTGTATATCCAGGATCTCCTTTGTGACCTCTGCAATGCTGGATAGTCTTTGTTTGGAACTCAGGTTACGTTGGGTCTTAGTTAATGAATATACTAACCCATTTTCGAAGTTGTGTAGCGGGGTGCCTATTTTTGAGTTGCAAATACCGCAACTGGACCGTCAGTCGGCTTTATGCAGTCAATTGCTGGTGATCTAGAACACAATATACCATGATTTCTCTGAATAAATTGCAAAGCATAAAAAGTAGTGTGACCACGTGGCAGTCTTCCCTTCAGGCTTCTCACAGGACTCCGCTGTTCTCTGCCGCCTTCACACTGTTCACACTCAGATGACCTCCAGCCACTTGCTCTGATGTGAAGATCTATCACACAGTTGGTGTGGTGACCGTATGACATTGGCTCACACTCTACTGGACTGCCCTATTTGGCCACCTTAGAGCGAGACATGCTACCTCTGGTGCTGGATGACGGCAAATTGGCTGATTTGGTATTGGATATACCTAGGAAAGTGGTTTCTACTCCTCTCTCTGATGCAGGGCACATTAGCTTCATCAGCTGCTTGAGAGACTGAAGGAGTGCCTCATCACTTGATCCTACCCAGGGAGCACGTGATTAATTTGTTGTTTGTCATACAAGAAATTCCGACCACCAGTCTCGGATCCATAACCCACCTTCGTTAACAAATACACCCGAAACCAAAAATATCCAAACAGTAATTTCGTTCACACAAATGTAATCAGAAAATTTTGCCCCTACGACTACACAGGGTCAGAACCCTGCCAGTCGTTTACAACCATGCTCTGCTATCAGTGAAATGTGCTAGGGAGATGATGTTGAGTGGAAAGGTACTGAGCCATGATGAATTTATTAACGTTTCTAAAAACACTAATCCATTCATTTTTAAAAAGCAAAAAATTCAAAAATAGCATTAATAAATTGCCTCCAGAACTGAAAACTCTAAATTTCAATAACACAACTTGTAGCAAACAATATGTATGTTTTTGGATCAAGCAAACACGGAAGAAAAGAGCTTCAACCCCAAGATGATTATGATAGCAAACACCTCGAAACGGGAGCAGTATAAATGCAATATTAAGTGAATTAAAAGTACATTTACATTACAAACAGCAAAACATATGATCAAATGAATATGTCATACATATCAACCATCGGGTATTGTCAGCAATTATGAAAAGCCATTGCCTTAGAGGTAGCCAAAATGCCTGACAAATGTGGTTCAAATTTATGATCATAGAGGGCTAACAGAGGAAACGCCAATAGCAATAATTCCTCCATCTCTCCTAACATAGGACGGCGTATGCCGCTACGACAGCACTAAATGGTTCAAATGGCTCTGAGCACTATGGGGCTCAACATATGAGGTCATCAGTCCCCTAGAACTTAGAACTACTTAAACCTAACTAACCTGAGGACATCACACACATCCATGCCCGAGCCAGGATTCGGCCACACCGACCGGCTACGACAGTACTAGAAACATTCATTAAAAATTTCATTGATGGTACGCAGAAGTCTTTAACTAGACCACAGTTAACAGGAGATACAATCACATATCCTGTACCACAGAGGTAACTCGTTGTTTATTTAGCGATAACTAAACATGCCACAAATGCAGAAAAGTACAAAAGTTATGAAGGAAACTTTGACTTGACCACTGAGGCATAAAATTTTCCTTCGGTTTCTTATTTCCTTTTTTTCTTTTTTGTTTTTGTTTTTTTGTTTTTTTTTTGTTGTTAGTACAAGCAAACAATTTAGTATACAGATAGAGCTCGTGATACTAGCCAGTTTAAACAATTTTCATTTACTGTAAAGTACAATTCGTAAATCAGAAGAATTACATGTGCATTCTAATTCTGAAATCAGTTTGGAATAGTGACAGCCACAAGCCCACACACATTGACAGAACTTAAGTAGTGCGAGGTAAAACCTTCATAAATAACGCATTTATATACAGAGATAAAAATAAGGTTGCATCACCTCGGTTCCGAGAGTTCCGGAACCAGCACAGGAAATTGGAATAGGGATCAACAAAAACATCATTTCCGCCCTTTTTATTGCTCATGAAAACCACACATTGCATGTTGTACTACTATACAGCGAGACCTTTCAGGTGGTGGTCCAGATTTCTGTACCTACCCTTACCTCTAATACCCAGTAGCACGTCCTCTTGCATTGATGCATGTGTGTATTCTTTGTGGCGTACTATCCACAAGTTCATCAAGGCACTATTGGTCCGGACTGTCCCACTCCTCAACGGCGATTCGGCGTAGATCCCTCAGAGTGGTTGGTTGGTCAGGTCGTCCATAAACAGCCCTTTTGAATCTATTCCAGGCATGTTCCATAGGGTTCATGTCTGGAGAACATGCTGGCCACTCTAATCGAGTGATGTCGTTATCCTGAAGGAAGTCACTCACAAGATGTGCACGATGGCCAATATGCTGCCGATATGGTTGCACTATAGGTCGGAGGATGGCATTCACGTATCGTACAGCCGTTGTAGAGCCTTCCATGACCACCAGTGACGTACGTCGGCTCCCCCATAATGCCTCCCCAAAACAGCAGGGAACCTCCACATTGATGAACTCGCTGGACAGTGTGTCTAAGGCATTCAGACTTGAGTTGCTTTCAAACACGTCTCCGATGATTGTCTGGTTGAAGGCATTTGCAACACTCATCGGTGAAGAAAACGTGATGCCAATCATGAGCGGTCCATTCGGCACGTTGTTGGGCCTATCCGTAACGCGCTGCATGGCCATGGTTGCAAAGATGGCTTTGCTTCACTCCGAGACGCCTGGACACTACCCTTGTTGAGGGTCGCTCCAGGCACAAAGTAACAATGCGGACGCAATCGAACCGCGGCATTGACGTCTAGGTACGGTTGAACTACAGACAACACTAGCCGTGTTGAAGTTGCGCATCATGCAGCCTGTTGCGCACAGTTTGAGTCATAACACGACGTCCTGTGGCTGCATTACTCAACATGGTGGCGTTGCTGTCAGGGTTCCTCTCAGCCATAATCAGTAGCTAGCGGTCATTCACTGCAGTAGTAGCCCTCGGGCGGCCTGAGCGAGGCGTCATCGACATTTCCTGTCTCTCTGTATCTCCTCCATGTCCGAACAACATAACTTTGGTTCACTCCGAGACGGCTGGACACTTCCCTTGTTGGGGGCCCTTCCTGGCACAAAGTAACAATGCGGACGCTATCGAACCGCGGCATTGACGTCTAGGTATGGTTGAACTACAGACAACACTAACCGTGTACCTCTTTCCGGTGGAATTACTGCAACTGATCGGCTGTCGGACATCCTAATACGCGCATCTCATGCATGATTGTTTACATCCTTGGGCAGGCTTAGTGGTATCTGTGAACAGTCCAAGGGACTATGAACTGTGATACAATATGAACAGTCAACATCTATCTTCTAGCGTTCTGGTTCAAATTCAAATGGCTCTGAGAACTATGGGACTTAACATCTGAGATCATCTGTCCCCTAGACTTAGAACTCCTTAAACCTAACTAACCTAAGGACATCACACACATCTATGACCGAAGCAGGATTCGAACCTGCGACCGTAGCAACAGCGCGGTTCCGGACTGAAGCGCCTACAACCGCTCGGCCACAGCGGCCGGCCTAGGGTTCTGGGAAACGGATGGTGCAAAACGATTTTTGATGTGTGTATATAACAACGGGCAACCAGGAAATGCAATCAAAATAGCCACCACGCGATACCAAGTGGCGCGCAGACTGATCGGATGCTCACAGTGATTTCTCGTAAAATACAGCGCCCATTGACAAACGCTTGCTTAGAGAGCACCGAGAGAAGCATGTAACGAAAATTACTCGTAGGCGGAAACCAACGGGTATCATGCAGCAGACGCCACGGCGTCCAGTGCTCGCAAAGGTCAGATGGGACTTCAACTCGGCACCACAGTCGACAAAAACTGCTTGCAACTTCGACAGCAGAGGACACGGCGAATACTGTGCGTCCAGGCGAAGTAGCTTTTAACGAGCAGAGCAGTGTTCACGGCTGCGACCAATACTCGGCTCCGCCAAACCCGCGCCACTCTCGCCAACGGGCCACGGCAGACTCTTTGCTATCTCAGTACGCCACCCCACTTGCGCTCCTCGCCGCCCATGTCATGCTCTCCTTACTCCAGGTCGCCGCAGCCCTTAACTACATTCTCCTCCGACCTGCTCTCTGCCGGAGACAGTAACACTACATGCGCCCTTTCGGCCAGAGGGATTCCAAATCCGCGGGAATTACGCGAAATCATTCGCGGGCGAACAGCACAATTGTAATCACTGAAATATCGTGACATAACCTCTCAACTTGTAGAGCCTCATTCTGCTTCCTCATCCCCTTCTGGTTGCTTCACCTGCAGTGTATATTGCAATTTAACTTGATCCACATGTAGAAAACTAATACATAAATCTGTACAAGTTCTGTAAACCTTGAACTTTTTTTTAGAACCTACCTGCTTTTGTTCGTCTGGTGTCAACTGCCTACCCAAGATACATTACTGGCCATTACAACTGCTACACCAAGAAGAAATGCAGATGATAAACGGGTATGCAGTGGACAAATATATTATACTAGAACTAACATGTGATTACATTTTCACGCAATTTGAGTGCATTGATCCTGAGAAATCAGTATCCAGAACAACCACCTCTGGCCGTAATAACGGCCTTGATACGCCTGGGCATTGAGTCAAACAGATCTTGGATGGCGTGTACAGGCACAGCTGCCCATGCAGCTACAACACGGTACCACAGCTCATCAAGAGTAGTGACTGGCATATTGTGACGAGCCAGTTGCTCGGCCGCCATTGACCAGACTTTTCAATTTGTGAGAGATCTGGAGAATGTGCTGGCCAGGGCAGCAGTCGAATATTTTCTGTATCGAGAAAGACCCGTACACGACCTGCAACATGCGGTCGTGCATTATCTTGCTGAAATGTGGGGCTTCGCAGGCTTCGAATGAAGAGTGGAGCCACGGGTCGTAACACATCTCAAATGTAACGTCCACTGTTCAAAGTGCTGTCAGTGCGAACAAGAGGTGACCGAGACGTGTAACCACAGGCACCCCATACCACACGCCGGGTGATACGCCAGTATGGCGATGACGAATACACGCTTCCAATGTGCGTTCACCACGATGTCGCCAAACAAGAATGCGACCATCATGATGCTGTAAACAGAACCTGGATTCACCCGAAAAAATGACGTTTTGCCATTCGTGCACCCAGGTTCGTCGTTGAGTACACCGTCGGAGGCGCTCCTGTCTGTGAAGCAGCGTCAAGAGTATCCGCAGCCATAGTCTCCGAGCTGATAGTCCATGCTGCTGCAAACGTCGTGCAGATGGTTGTTGTCTTGCAAAGGTCCCCCCCATCTGTTCACTCTGGGACCGAGACGTGGCTGCACGATCCGTTACAGCCATGCGGATAAGACGCCTGTCACCTTGACTGCTAGTGGTACGAGGCCGTTGGGATCCAGCACGGCGTTCCGTATTACCCTCCTCAACCCACCGATACCATATTTTGCTAACAGTCATTGGATCTCGACCAACGCGAGCAGCAATGTCGCGATACGATAAACCGCAATCGCGATAGGCTACAATCCGACCTTTATCAAAGTCGGAAACGTGATGGTACGCATTTCTGCTCCTTAGACGAGGCATCACAACAACGTTTCACCAGGCAACGGCGGTCAACTGCTGTTTGTGTATGACAAATCGGTTGGAAGCTTTCCTATGTCAGCACGTTGTAGGTGTCGCCACCGGCGCCAACCTTGTGTGAATCCTCTGATAAGCTAATCATTTGCATGTCACAGCATCTTCTTCCTGTCGGTTAAATTTCTCGTCTGTAGCACGTCATCTTCGTGGTGTAGTAATTTTAATGGCCAGTAGTGTATTTAGCTTTTGACTTGACTGTTTCACGCTAGTCCATCCTGCGTGGTACATGTTATGTCTATGTAAGTACTGCAACCCACAATTCACGGGGCCCTGCGCTTCATAACCAAATTGACTACACCTTGTTGCTTGGTCTCCTACCAACCAATGAATTCTGTCAGCGAAATCGTACGATATAGCTCCTGTCTCTTCAGTCTGATTCAGTATATCTCATTTCAAAAGTTTCTATAGCTTTCTTATCTGTACGATTCTACTTCCACAGAAGACTACACTCTAGGTAAATAGTTTCAGAAAGACTTGTTCATGTTTTTATTTATGTACCATGCTAACAAATTTGCTGTTTTCCAGAAACGCTGGTATTATTGCTGCCTATCTACGTTTTGGGTGCCGCGCGGGATTAGACGAGCGGTGTAGGGCACTGCAGTCATGCATTGTGCGGCTGCTCCCGGCGCAGGTTCGAGTACCCCCTCGGGCGTGGGTGTGTGTGTTCGTCCTTAGGATAATTTAGGTTAAGTAATGTGTAAGCTTAGGGACTGATGACCTTAGCAGTTAAGTTAAAAAATGGTT
The DNA here is from genome assembly GCF_021461395.2 of Schistocerca americana. Lineage (NCBI taxonomy): Eukaryota > Metazoa > Arthropoda > Insecta > Orthoptera > Acrididae > Schistocerca > Schistocerca americana. Next base: position 48,701,587 of record NC_060121.1, on the reverse strand, counting down.
CCAATGGCTCTGAGCACTATGCGACTTAACTTCTGAGGTCATCAGTGGCCTAGAACTTAGAACTAATTAAACCTAACTAACCTAAGGACATCACAGACATCCATGCCCGAGGCAGGATTCAAACCTGCGACCGTAGCGTTCGCTCGATTCCAGACTGCAGCGCAAAGAACCGCACAGCCACTCCCGCTGGCAGCAGTTAAGTCCCATAAGATTTCACATACTTTTTTTTACGTTTTGTGTATTATTTATTCACGAAATTGTCTGTTATTTTGATGCCAAGTACCGAAAGCTTTGTATTGGTTTCAGTGTCTAATTTCTCAACGTGATTCTTGCAGCATCCTCACAGTTGGTTCAATCACATTCAGTTACTCTTGTTTCACTTCTATTGTTTTTTATCTATGTTCTCTTTTGAAAACAGTATCCATTCCATTAAAATGAATTTTCAAGTCCTTCGTCACCTCTCGCAGAACCACTATGATACCAGTAAACTTTGAGTGTTTTATTTCTTCTACCTGAAATTTTATTCCCTTTCTCAATTTGATTTTGGTGTAGGTTTAGTCACGAACTACGGCCGGTTCCTTTTATCTGTAGCTGGCACCTCTGAGGACGTGAAGGCAACGAACGCAGGTGTAACTCGGTGTCTGGAAACAACCTGGGCGGCGCCAGCGACAGACCCAGGTGGCGGCCCGGAACTAATTCCGACCACGGCAGTAGCAGCGGCGGCTGCGGCAGCAGCAGCAGGGGCGGCGGAACTGCCGGAGTTGGGATTGCGGCGCGCTGATGGGCCAGCAGAGGCGGCGGCTGACGCCGTGGCAGCCTCTTGCCTGAGCTCCGTCTGTATTCCCCCTACCCAGGCCAATTACAACCACCACACACGCACAGAGTCTTCCCATCGTTCCACTTGTTACTCATTTTCCTGGCCCTGTCACTTCGATCATAGATGACATATTGTCATGGGAGAAGCCGCAAATGTTCATTTTCTAAAAAATATAATCAGCAAGAGCAATATGACGACCGACCTAACAGCCTATGAGGCATCGGTAGACCGCTCGAGGGAGCTGGCACCACATTTGCATTCACAAGTTACCTATAATTACCCCTTGTAATTTAAAAAAAAAACTGTTCAAATAACTCTAAGCACAATGGGACTTAAATATCTGAGGTCATCAGTCCCCTAGACTTAGAACTACTTAAACCTAAGTAGCTTAAGGACACCACTCACATCCATGCCCGAGGCAGGATTCGAACCTGCGACCGTAGTAGCAACGCGGCTCCGAACTGAAGCGCCTAGAACCGCTCGGCCACAGGGGCCGTCCCTTGTAAATTATACTTCATTACAATAATTGGCACTGCACCAGTCTTTTCGCACTCATTAAGGGGGGTAGGACGTCAAACGGGCCGACTTGGAGCAGGAGAGGCACCACAGGACATTTTAGTTTCCACTGTCTATACTTTTACAAATAAAGTCATAAAACTTTAACAGCATGACCAGGATTCATACTCATAGCAGTGGAAGTTCGAAAACATAACGAAGTAATTTTTTTTTACATGTGAAATTTCATCATTTTTTCACTTACTAATGGCAGCATTTGTTGCTATAGCTACACTTTTCTTCATAAGTAAGAGAGATGGTTCGATGAATTTTGCACAGCAAACAAACCATACTTAAAGGTGTTTGAAACTCTAAATTTTTCCAAATCTATTAAAAAGTGTGGTAAAAATTGAGGTAATTAACTACGAAATTTTTCCCCAGAATGAGATTTTCACTCTGCAGTGGAGTGTGCGCTGATATGAAACTTCCTGGCAGATTAAAACTGTGTGCCCGACCGAGACTCGAACTCGGGACCTTTGCCTTTTGCGGGCAAGTGCTCTACCATCTGACCTACCGAAGCAAAGGTCCCGAGTTCGAGTCTCGGACGGGCACACAGTTTTAATCTGCCAGGAAGTTTTACAAAATTTGTGTTTTTTCTAAACATGATCGAAGAATCTAACTTATGAAGAAAAGTGTACCTGTAGCAACAAATGCAGCCATTAGTAAGTCAAAAAATGATCAAATTTCACAGGTAAAAAAAATTATTTTGTTATGTTTTCGAACTTCCACTGCAATGAGTGTGAATCCTCAATCCTTCCTGGTGATGCTGCTCAAACGTTTATGAATTTATTTGTAAAAGTATAGACACAGGAAATTAAAATGTCCTGTGATGCCTCACCCGCTCCAAGTCGGCCCGTTTGACGTCCTACCCCCCTTAGTGACATGACAACTTGTTTTTCGTGATCCAAACTGGAAGTCACTGTTAACCTAATAAACATTCCAAGTCTCGACAACACTCCACTAGGCATAAAGACGTGTAAAATATCGCAGTGTTCACCAGTATCTGTTTACAAGGCTGAAAGTCCAAAACTGGAAATAAGTGGCAATATGTTTAGCTCTGGGCCAGGAATCCCATGAAACTTATTTTATCCCTGATAGGTAACCACAAAAGGCGTGTAGTAAAGTACAACAAAAAAGCGTGAAATGGCATGAACTAAAGTTGTGGCGATGAATGGGGACTCTAACCCAGCTCTTACCTAAGCACAGTTAGATGTCAGATATTAAATATGTTCGCCATGTTCGCGAATAACCTGATATTGGAATGACGATACAAATGATTTTTGCCTGACAGGGATTCGAACCCGGTACCTTTCGCTATTGTCTTATAACTACGGATAGTCATGATATATTTATTGTTTCTTCATCAATAGCAACCTGTGCACAGGTTTGGCTAGAGGTAACGCAACAAATAGTTCTGTGCTGCCTGGGTCTCCAGCTCTGTGCATATTGTCGTCGTTCACACAACTCGAAGAGGTAACAACTATCAAATTCTCGTTCAGTAGTAGCTAGGATCGCGCACTGTGTAAAGACGTGGAGGACGTTGGCATCGAGAGGATACAAAGAAATAATCGGACAGATTTATCTCAGACGTTAAAATCCAGAGAAAAATTACAATCAGATCTCGAATCCCAGTCCAATGTTAACATTTTCAAAATGTCAAGGTCACTTAAAATAAGAAATGGAGGTCCTCTGACCTTACATGACGATTGGTTCATGAATTAAAATAACATTACTAGTGTAAGAAAGCTAACTAGTGACAGAGTTTCTGCAAGCAGCCAGAACTAATTCAACTCTGTTCCAGGAAGTAGCGAATGAATATGTTTAATGTTGATTTGGAATAATGTCTTTAGAATTACATTTCTGTCACAGTAAACAATATAACGCGTTTTTTTATCACACATGTTGTTGGGAACACGGGATAAAGACAAGTTAGCGACGGCTCCATTATGCTCTAGGGAACATTCACTTGGGCATCCACGGGTCCAGTGTAGCTCATGTAAGGCATCATGACGGCCTAGGAAAATAGTACACTGGTCGCACACGAGATACACCCCTTCATGACGAGAATGTCTCCTGGCAGCTGCGACATTTTTCAAGAAGATAATGCGCCATGTTATAAGGCAAGGAGTGTGATGGGATGGTTCGCGGAACACAATGGCGAGATCCAGTTGATGTGCTGGCCCCCCAAATTGCGAGATCTATACCCGATCAAACACATCTGGTGTATGATTTAATATTTTGTCAGAGCTCATCGCCCCCCTTCCTGAAATGTATGAGAATTAGGTGGTGCTAACACACTCCGACGATTTACCAATACCTCACTGCATCCATGCCGCGACGCGTCACCACTGTTATTCATGCCAAATGTGGACATAGCGGCTATCAGGAAGGTGGTGATAGTGTTCTGACTGATCTGTGTAAAACACTTTGGCATGAACTGAAACATTATCGGATTATGGGAAACGACCTGCCGTGGGTCATTTCATATCTGGACCCTAGGAAGCTGAAGACTGCCCTCCGATGTGTGGCATTACATGTCATTTAGAATGGCAGATCGCACTGTAAAACTTTTAGGCTCTGCGAGATATGGAAAGAATCAGCGTGAATTGAGACAAAGGTTTTAAGTTAAGGAGAACTATTGAGAGCAGTGGACGGTCGCTGGGCTTTCTTTCTGTACGGTGCTGCCCACTTACTGGAGTTGTACATTCAGCGCGTGTCTCCACCTGCTGTAGTGAACGTGCGCTATTCTGTGCAGTCGTGTGTGGAAAGTGTCACGAAAAGTGTTCTGTTCTGGGTACGCTACTTCTATTGATATTGTCTCAGAAGAAGCTGAGTAGCATCGTGCTGTAGTGCTGTAGTTGCGTGGAGGGTCGTGAGTTCTAAGTTCTCCTGGACGGTACAAGTTTAATTTCTGTATTCGATTCGATGACATTCCAGAAGTATCCACAGATGTCACGAATCATTTTACTGGAATGTTCTGTAGCTGTATATACAGGGTGTTACAAAAAGGTACGGCCAAACTTTCAGGAAACATTCCTCACACACATATAAAGAAAATATGTTATGTGGACATGTGTCCGGAAACGCTTAATTTCCATGTTAGAGCTCATTTTAGTCTCGTCAGTATGTACTGTACTTCCCCGATTCACCGCCATGATTTCATACGGGATACTCTACCTGTGCTGCTAGAACATGTGCCTTTACAAGTACGACACAACATGTGGTTCATGAACGATGGAGCTCCTGCACATTTCAGTCGAAGTGTTCGTACGCTTCTCAACAACAGATTCGGTGACCGATGGATTGGTAGGGGCGGACCAATTCCATGGCCTCCACGCTCTCCTGACCTCAACACTCTTGACTTTCATTTATGGGGGAATTTGAAAGCTCTTGTCTACGGAACCCCGGTACCAAATGTACTCTTCGTGTTCGTATTGTGGACGGCTGTGATACAATACGCCATTCTCCAGGGCTGCATCAGCGCATCAGCGCCGGAGGTAGTTCGCTCCGCGCTCTTGTATGTGCTAGTGCTGCATAAACCTTCGTTAAATGAAGTTAGTTCGTCATTACACCTTCTTCTACGTGACATTATTCTGGTGGAGGCGCTGGGTATCGGAAGTTGTGATAGCCCACATTATCGACGACACAATGGTTCCCATCTGGCCTCGACAGAGCCGCCCTTTGCGTGGCGAGAAACCCGCGTTCGAGCCGTATTCAACAGATCGCAGTCTATCGGAGACAGAAAGAGAAGAGGACGTTATGATGACAGCAACTGTGTGCCACCACATGAGACATCCTTCCGGGTTCTCTGGTGACGATGATCAAGATCCAAACAAGTGGATGAAGGTATATGAGCGTATAGCCAAATTCAACAAATGGGATGACACCGTGTGTTTGGTTAACGAATTTTGCTACCCGGAGGGCACTGCCAAGCAATGGTATGAGAACAACGAGAAGACGTTCACTAGCTGGGAAGTATTCCAGGTGGATTTGCACAAGTATTTCGGCGACACACAACGACAGAACTGCAAGGCTGAAGATAAATTAAAGTGCAGGTCACAGCGCCCAGGAGAAACTACAGCATCCTACATTCAAGACGTCCTGAAACTGTGTAAAAGAGTGGATCCTAGAATGAAGGAGGAAGATAAGGTTGCACATCTCATGAAGGGTGTTGCTGAGGACATGTATCAAGCCCTACTCCTGAAGGAGGTTTAGACAGCAGAGGCGACTTCATAAAATGGTGCCAGTATATCGAGACAACGCAAGAACTTTGAACGGCTTCCAAACGTCGTATCGATGTCTGTGGTGGAGGAAGCAACTGATTTCACAAGTGTTCCTCGTTAGGTAATGAGAGAAGAAATTCAGAATGTTATATCCTAGCCAGTAATGCCACCCGAGCCCGCTGCCAAAAGGTTGGCAGCATCAAAGTCCGGACGCCGTCCGCATAAGCAGCGCCAGCGAGACAGGAAATCGCCGCAAGTCTGCGCGCGCCACCGCTGGCTTCTGGGTTCTTAAGCGCTGGAGTCGCGAGCGCTAGGACAGTTCTGTATTCGCCGCTCAGTTGTATACTCGCCACCGAATTGTGTACTTGCTAGTCAGTTGTGTGTTCATCGCAGCAGAGTTGTTGTTTGTCGTCAGCCGACGCTGACCTAGCCGCTCCGACTCGAACTAGACAGATCTCTGTAGACACGGAGTTCACTACTGTTTCTGTATCTTCGTTAATAAAGATAAGTACCGACTTTTATTTAATCAGAGTGTTTGGGTTTTCATCTTTCTGTTCACTGTTCCAGCGGACCGGTCGGCCCGCTATTAAAAGTGTGGCGGTGACTTCGTAAGCCGTTTCTACAGCGAATTGCTTGTCGCTACGAACACCGCCACAAAACTGGCGACGAGGACTGCCGAACTCGTGTGCAGGGCTGGTTCAACTTGTTTCTGGTTATACTAATTACAGCGATAAAATTTTGGGGGCTGGTTTAATTTGTGCTCACTATGTCTGCCGAATTACAACAGTTGATCTTGTTACAGAGTCAGCAAATACAAAGTCTGGTGGACGCAATCGCCAAACAAGCGGCTAATCCTCCAACACAAAAGGAACAAGCACAGGCAGCACCCCCTTTCCGTGCCTTTGATGCATCACGAGAAGAATGGCGAGAATATTTCGCACAGTTGCAGGCGCACATGACAGTCTACAAAATCACGGGTACTGAGCGGCAGCTTTATTTAATTTCCACTGCAGGCGTGGAAGTCTATCGACTACTTTGTAAGTTGTTCCCGGAATCCAAGCCAGAAGCTTTAGACTATGACGTTGTTGTTAACAAGCTTGCTGAGTATTTCGAGTCGCGAGTTCATGTGGCAGCAGCCAGATTCAAGTTCTTCCGATTAAAGAAACTGCCACATCAATCTAATAAACAGTGGTTAACAGATTTGCGGGGCCTCACCCGTCAGTGCCGATTTAATTGTGTGTGTGGAGCTTCCTACAGTGATGTCATGTTACGAGACGCTATTACTCAAAACATTGCAGATTCTTGTATTCGTGCTGCTATCTTAAAGTTGCCTGACCCGTCATTAGAGACTGTGATGAACATCATTGAAGCCCAAGATACTTTTGACTATGCTGAGTGTGAGTTAGATCAGCCATGTATTTCTCAAATTGCCTGTGCTAAGCAAGTTATGTCACGCCCGCGGCCCCACCGGCAGAGTCAGACTGTAAACACTAGCCGGCCGCGTCATGTTAAACACATTCATCAGCCGCGTGTGCAAAATGATAGAATTAAGTCTTGCCCTAAGTGTGTTCTTGCTCATCCTCGTGAACGTTGCCCGTTAAGAAACGCGGTTTGTCACTTCTGTTAAAGGAAAGGACACATCCAGACTGTTTGTTTGCGTAAACGCAAGAACAATTCTAGTGCTGCCCAGCCCATGGATATTCATGTTCTTCAAAGCCAGCCCGCCCAGAAGGTCGCGTTTAACGCCTCTTCCACGGTTCGTGTGGGTAATAAACTTGTTCGCAATAAGCCACCCACCCAGCCCTCTGCTATGCGACCCAAGCGTAATCCAAACGCTGTAAAACGTAATGTACAGACTGCAAGTGAAGCGGGAGTTGTTGTTCCACCCGCCCAACCCACGAGTTGTCGTAAGCAGCGAACACGCGCTAAACGCGCTGATTTTGTGTCTTCTGCCTCCACTGCACCGATCCAGAGACAGTGTAATAAACTATTTGTGAAGCTACGCATCCAGGATAAGACCTTCAATTTTCAATTAGACACTGGTGCGTCTGTGACTCTCATAAATAGTGCTACGTATGCGGCTATCGGCCGCCCTAAACTTTCAGCGGCAAAACATTCTTTGGCTACTTATAGTGGAGAACAAATTCCTGTGTTAGATGTATGTAGCGTGCCAGCCACATTCCGTGGCAATACAAAAACAGTTTCATTCACAGTGCTCCGCGCTACAGACAGTGTAAACATTTTCGGATTAGACTGTTTTGACTTGTTTCGCCTGTCTATCCAAGACAATGTGTTGCAAATTAATTCTATTGTTGTTCCTCAAGACAGCATAACCGATTTGTGTAAACGATACAGTGACATATTTAAAGACGAACTAGGTTGTGCTGCGAACTTTGCCGCTCATATTACGTTAAAAGATAATGCTCAGCCTCGATTTTGTCGTGCTCGTCCAGTGCCTCACGCCCTCCGGGCACCTGTAGAAGATGAACTTCGTCGTTGGCAAAACAACGGTGTTATTCAACCCGTTTCAGCGAGCCAGTGGGCTTCTCCCTTAGTTATTATAAAGAAACCGTCTGGCAAGTTACATTTGTGTGCTGATTTTAAGTCGACAGTTAATCCTCAGACTGTCATTGATTCTTTTCCTTTGCCTAGACCAGACGAGCTGATGGATAAGTTAGGGGAAGCTCGTTTCTTTTCCAAAATTGATCTCCGTGAAGCATATTTGCAATTGCCCCTCGACGAGCAATCACAACAGTATTTTCTCATAAACACGTCGTTGGGGTTGTTCCGTTTTCTGCGTTTGCCTTTTGGTTGTGCGTCAGCTCCAGCTGTTTTTTCAGCGTTTTTTGTCACAACTTCTGGCTAATGTGCCATCGTGTTGCAACTATTTAGACGATATTGTTGTGTCCGGTCGGACGCCTGCTGAACATTTCCGTAATTTGGAGTGTTTGTTTACAGTGTTGTCTCAGGCAGGCCCACGTTGCAACATCGATAAATGTTCATTTTTCCTTACGGAGTTGGAGTATCTGGGACATGTTATTAACGCTCAAGGCATTCATCCCTCCCAGTCACATTTAGCAGCTATTCGTGATTTGCTCGCCCCTCGCAATCTGCAGGAATTGCAAGCAGTTCTTGGCAAATTGCAATATTATATTAGGTTTATACCTAATGCATCGCAGATTGCTGCACCGTTGCATCGTCTCCGCCGTAAGAATGTTCCTTTTGTGTGGTCAGCTGATTGCCAATCAGCCTTTCAGCAGCTTAAAGAGGCTTTATTGAATGATCGTTGTCTGGTCCATTACGACCCTAACAAGCCTCTGGTGTTAGCTTGTGGTGCCTCTTCTTTCGGCCTCGGTGCTGTGTTGTCTCACCGAGTCGGTAACACCGAACGTCCTATTGCGTTCGCATCTAAATTGCTAAACACAGCTCAGTGTAATTATAGCCAATTGGACAAGGAAGCGTTGGCTATTGTGTTCGGTGTCACAAAATTCCATCACTACCTCTATGGTAGACCATTCTATTTAGTAACAGATCACAAGCCCCTGACGTCACTGTTTCATCCGTCTAAACCAGTTCCTCAGCGGACAGCTCAGAGACTACAACGTTGGGCTCTTTTGTTATCACAATACCAGTATGAGATACTGTATCGCCCTACAGCTCAGCATGCAAACGCTGACGCGCTTTCTAGATTGCCGATTGCTGCGGATGATGTCTTCGATTCCTCTGACGACTCTTGCCATCAGATTGACGCCGATGAGCATCAATCCCTCCGGGATTTTCCGATTGATTATCGTCAGGTGGCACGTGAGACAGCTACAGATCCTCATCTGAGTTTACTATTACGTTTTGTTCAACGTGGTTGGCCGTCCAAGGCAAAGGACATATCGGATCCTGTGGTTCGTCGCTATTATCCGCAACGTTATCTGTTGTCTGTTTCGCACGGAGTTTTGCTGTTACGCACCGAGAATGACCAGCTTCGTGTAGTGGTTCCCCAAGTGCTCCAATCCAAGGTCCTCGACTTGTTGCATCAAGGTCATTGGGGAGTGGTCCGCACCAAGCAGCTTGCCCGCCGTCATTGTACATGGATCGGCATTGATAAGCAGATTACGCAGATGTCTACAGATTGTTCGACGTGTGCCGAACACCAAGCTGCCCCGCCTCAACGCTATTTTGAGTGGGCACGCCCTGCCGGTCCCTGGCAGCGAGTACATATTGATTTCGCTGGTCCATATTGGAATTCTCGTTGGCTCATCGTGATAGATGCATTTAGTAATTTTCCGTTTGTTGTGCCCATGCAGTCTACAACGTCTGCACAAACTATACAGGCGTTAACTTCAATTTTTTGTATTGAGGGTCTTCCAGAAGTTTTAGTGTCTGACAAAGGTCCACAATTTATACCTCTGCTGAATTTGAAAGTTTTTGTTCTGCCAATGGCATTCGCCATGTTCTTACTCCGCCGTTCCACCCTCAATCGAATGGTGCAGCGGAACGTTTTGTACGCACATTCAAGGATCATATGGACCGCCTTCGTGCTACGCACTCTCGTCAGCAGGCCCTCATCACGTTCCTGTCGTCGTACCGGACCACGCCACGCGACGGCCCTTGGCCTGCGGAGCTTCTCCACGGCCGTCGTCATCGCACCCTACTACGGTTGTTGCACCCCCCGGATCGACCCGCCGCTTCTGAGCATCGCACGCGTTTTCAGCGCAACGACGCCGTTTTTTTCAGAGTTTATCACGGTCGCCGTCGTTGGGAACGTGGTACCGTGATAAGTGTCCAGGGTCGCGGTTTTTATACCGTTCAAGGTGCTACTGGGGTGCACAGGAGGCATCAGAACCAGTTGCGCCGCGCTGGCCGCCCGGATTCTGCCGCTCGTTCTTTGTTCACAGATTTGATCCGCGGCGGGTTCCAGCCGCGCCTTCCGACTTCGCTGCCGCCCCCAGGGCAGCAGCAGCAGCCGTCGCCGCTACCACGCCGACAGCCCGTCCCGTTGATGCCTCCCGCGCAGCTTCATCCGGGAGCGCCCCCGGTGGTCGCTCCGGCGCCTGCGGTCCCTCTTCAGTCGCCACCGCCTTCGGAGCTGATGGACGTCGACCCCTCAGCCGGGCCGCCTTCCCAAGCGGTGGCTGTGCAGCCTGTCCTGCAGCCGCTTTCCTTGGGCGCCCCCAAGGAGTCTGACACCGCAGCGCCTTGTCCGGCGCCCACTCAGCAGCCGTCGACGCAGCGTCAGGAGACGCTGCCTCTCTTCGTGGGTCCCGACGCCTCGTCGCGTCCGGTACCAGAAGCTGCGCCCGTGGTCACAGGCGTGCACCCTGACCTCGGTTCTCAGTCGGTGTTTCCCGAGGCCCCGCGCAGCCAATGCTGGGGTGCGGACCGGGGACTGCCACCGACAACAGTCACCGCCCCGGTCTCTTCTGCTACGCCTGCGGCCAGACCCCTCCCCCGCCGTCGACGCTCGCCACGTCATTATTCAACGACGGTGCGGCGTTTTGGGGGGAAGGAGTGTTATATCCTAGCCAGTAATGCCACCCGAGCCCGCTGCCAAAAGGTTGGCAGCATCAAAGTCCGGACGCCGTCCGCATAAGCAGCGCCAGCGAGACAGGAAATCGCCGCAAGTCTGCGCGCGCCACCGCTGGCTTCTGGGTTCTTAAGCGCTGGAGTCGCGAGCGCTAGGACAGTTCTGTATTCGCCGCTCAGTTGTATACTCGCCACCGAATTGTGTACTTGCTAGTCAGTCGTGTGTTCATCGCAGCAGAGTTGTTGTTTGTCGTCAGCCGACGCTGACCTAGCCGCTCCGACTCGAACTAGACAGATCTCTGTAGACACGGAGTTCACTACTGTTTCTGTATCTTCGTTAATAAAGATAAGTACCGACTTTTATTTAATCAGAGTGTTTGGGTTTTCATCTTTCTGTTCACTGTTCCAGCGGACCGGTCGGCCCGCTATTAAAAGTGTGGCGGTGACTTCGTAAGCCGTTTCTACAGCGAATTGCTTGTCGCTACGAAAACCGCCACAAAACAGAATACACTTGGATTGCACAACGAGCAAAAAACCGAGACGCTTCAAGAGGTCACAAGGAAGGAAATGGAACAGACGTTGAACCCAATCTCTCGTCCTTCATATCCCTTTAGAACGGGGAGAAAGTCGAGACCCAAGCTGAGTTACGTTTCTACAATACCGCATGAGGAATCTGTTTGGGCACAAAGGAAGACTGCCGTCTGTATGGCCCAGGATAACCAACCAGTATGTTTCCACTGCGGACGACAGGGACGTGTCGTGCGCTATTGTCGAGAAAGGCGGCGGATATTTGATGACGCCCGCGCCAGAATACAGCAGACCGATCTTACCTCTCCATCGCCGTTTAGAAGCTCCAGCCAATCACCTAGCCGCCGCAACCTGGAAAACAAAAGGGTGCGACCTTCCTTGGAGGTGAGGGCGCCGAAGAGAAAAATTCTCCGCCGTCGATCACTACAAAAAATGAAACTACGTCGATATCCTCATGGATGGCCGACCAGCCCAAGCTCTTGTGGAGTCTGGAGCATCATATTCAGTCATTTCGGACAAGTACCGTCGCCAGCTGCAGAAAACAGTATTCGCCAACGACAAGACATCTCTGCTGAAGGTGGATAATGGGAAATAAGTAAACATACAGGAAGACGTACCATTCGTGTGGGTATAAGTGGCCATACACACCCCTTAGAATTCATCGTCTTACGAGAGTGTAGTAATGACGTCATTCTCGGATAGGACTTGGTGAAAGCTTCTCAGGCACTTATAGATTGTGGTTACTCGAAGATTATGCCAGCCGAGATGAGATGCTGTGGACAGGAAAATGCGCATCCGAGTGTGTGGAGACTATGTGTGCTGGATGAAGTGATCATTCCTCCAGTCAGCGCTAGAAAGGTAACTGTCACGTGTCATGCCATGCATCAACCCATGGATCTTGTAGTGGAATGTAAGAGAAGCATACCACTGAAGAATAACTTGGTCATCTTAGCCTCTGTCGTCTCGTTTAAGAACGGATTCAGTGAATTGAGGATAGTTAACTGTCGCTGAGAACCGCAGATCCTTCCTTAACTAAAGAACAGCTGAGCGTCATAGAAACCACCCATACCCAGTCTGTGGGCGAAATTAGCGCTACTACTACAAGGTCTTCTAGCTCGACTATCACCAGATCTTACTAAGGAACAACAGAAGAAGCTACTTGCATTCTTCAAGAGTTCTCTGAATGCTTCAATCCACAGATGAAGAGAAAATTACACAAATCGACGGTGAAGCACTGGATTAGAGACCATCAACTAATAAGCCAGAGAGCTTACCGTGTGTCAGCAACGGAACGTCGAATAATTCGCGACGAGGTAGAGAGAATGACATCACTCAGCCTTTGGTTGTCACCAGTAGTCCTCGTCAGGAAGAAGGATGGCAGATGGCGCTTTTGTGTTGATTAAGGGAAGCTTAATAAGATAACTAAAAAGGACGTTTCCCTCTTCCACGAATTGACGATACACTAGATTATCTGAAGGAGGCTAAGTTTTTCTCAACCATGGACATGTACCCGGGATACTGGCAAATCGAAGCAGATGAGCCTGATCGTCAGAAAACTGCATTCATCACCGCCAAGGGCCTGTATGAATTTGAGGTAATACCGTTTGATTTGTGTAATGCACTAGCAACTTTTGCACGGATTATGGATAACCTTCTAAGGCACCTGAAGTAGACGATGTGTCTGTGTTATTCAGATGGCATTATAGTGTGCTCAGAGACATTTGATGAACATACAAAAAGACTCAGGGCTATTCTTAAGTGTCTCCAACAAGGGGGACTGAAACTTCATCCGAGGAAGTGTCTCTTTGGAGCAAAAGAAATCCTCTTGTTATGAGTGCCCGCGGGGGCCCTACACGATGTTAGGCAGGTTGAAACGGTACAGTAGTTTCCGCTCTTTAAGCAGCAGGTTTCGCAGCTTGCTCGCACTGGGAAATAGAAACAGAGGCGGCTCGGTAGCCAATTTTATTACACGACGCGGCCGGCCGCGGGTGCAACAGAACCCATGTGGACGGGTGGAAAGAAATGTGTCAGGCTTCATAATACGTATTTATATGTGTCGTGTATTATGCATTTCTTGTACGTGGATGTGAATCTGCACATGAACTTTCCTAATCCTCCTCACACCTTTCCGTAAATCGTGGCCAAATCTTTGTTGGGAAGTAGTTCTGTAGTATAGTAGTGCCAACCTTACTCCTGGGTAGGGGATCAGAGAGAACAGGCAGGTAAAAGTCAAAGACTTTCCAGTGTCACAAGATTTGGGGTGGAGAGGTTGGTCACGGCCAAGTGGTTCGACCACCCCCTCCACCGGGGCCCAGCAAGACCTCCGGGTGCCCGCCTTATTCAGGGAGTGTTACGGAAGACGGGTAAGTGAGCAGACGTGCCCTCAGTGCGTCTGTCGCAATGTTCACCCATGTAAGAGAGGTATTTGAATATTTGTACTAATTCTTTTATTTCCAGCTTAGGATTGTGTAAGGTAATGAATGTGCTCGTTTAATTCCGGAAATTTGACCCCCTGTGTTAAAGTATCTGGTCCCCAGTTTGCCCGTTATCCTCCTCACATAGTGAATGTCCTATGTAAAATATTGGGAGACTTTGGTGGTATACATTTGGCCAACGCAATTCCGTCTTACCCGTAGAAATGTGCGTGCAGATTAGTATATAATACACCCGAGCTATAAGTTGTAAAATTGTAATATCTGTAAACTGAAACACTTTATGCTATCGCTGTAAAGTCGAGTGATAATGTTTAAAATAAATAGGTAATCAACTGTCATCAATCTTTAACATACCTTAAAAATCACAAACAAGTCAAGTTAAAGGAATTTATTTAAAATAAAAGCTATAGAATGCAGGGACCCACACATCAGCGTGTGAGCCCTCCAACCCCTTGCCTAGTATCGTACAGAAAGGACACGCTCTCTAGGTAGTGCTCTCAAGCTCCTCTCCCCAGTTATCCGTTGCGCAGTTTTGATTCAGGGCTTGACGACATCAACTTTCATCTGGCGTCCCTAGGCAAGGAGGTAAGACGGTAAACTTTCAAGGTGTACTAGTTTCTTTGGATTTTCAGTGTATCTTGAAAGCTCGTGTATTTGTTCTAATACTAGGCTTTCTAGATCTCCTCATACAAAATCCTTACTTTCGCTCCCTAACGCACCTTGCTTCTTAGTTAATGTTTTCAGCCAAGTATCGAAGGCTGTACCCCTCACCTGACACCAGTTTATGCGTCGGAACCCTCTGTGGCTCCCAACATAGGAATACCAGCTTTTAGTCTCGCAAAAGCTGATTGAAGATAATGTGGGACTTATGGTAATCCATCTCGGGCTTACGAACGATTATGTCCAGGAGTGAGACTGCCACGAGTGTCAAGCTGAAATCTTTCAGGCGGAAGCAGTACAAAATAACTCTGATGTCAGACTAAGAGGCAGAAACGGTGTTAGTAAAGAAAAGACACTCTGGGTTGGCTTAGTGCTGCTTTCTATAGTTCCTCACGTGTTTACATGAACATAGTGAAGAGCACAAACACTGACTTATCAGTTGAGTGTAAAATAAATTTGGGCAACTTGTTTCAGAGAAGTGACAGCACTCTGGTGATGCATCTGGGTTAAAGCAACTGTCTAGATAGTAATAACACTTTGTTAATGACTGATCTCTACTTTAATGTAGTAGTTATGTTCAGAAAAAAGAGGACTGTAAGAAGAAGCCAAACATAATTGCAGAATGTACGAGTATGGCGTCAGAGGAAATTGTATTGAAGTAGCGCCCCCTCGGGTGCTCACGCGACAACACGCCACAAAGCTGCAGGCTGGCGGCTACAGAGCCCCACGCGTTAAACAGTGCACAAATTTCGCTTCAAAAAAGGATTAAGTCAGCCCCACCAAATGGTAAATGCTTCACAAGATGTGACATATTAAGGCTATATGAAATAAGTTATCGTAAGGTAAATACGAATATATAAAGAGGTAAATAGTAACAAACATCTGCGAAACAGTGTCACTTATGTTAAAATAATAAATGAAGTGACACCTAGTGACGCTGGTACGAGTTAAAAGGATATAGTTTCCAGACGACAAGCAAAATAAATACTGTTTTATATTGTACGTAAGTGCTGGCATCACGCGACATAAAACTAGTAATTGCATTAGATAATGAGAATACTAAAATATACACATATCGCAATATAACTGCTAAGGAACGTCTTCTAGTATGCACTCAAAGTGACGCCGTTCTTAAGGCAACGCATAGAACAAGATTGCAGCTGAGAAATCAGAGAAATACACACAGAAACGTCGACTGTAGTCGTGGTGACGGCAGAAGTCGGCATCTTCCAATACCTCTGCGTGGTCGCCGCATGAGACAGGTTGCTGGAAAACTGGAAAGCATCGTTACCACACGACGGCGTACAGTGGCTAAATAGTGGATATTAGCAGAGTATGTAGTGACTTTACATTGCGCATAATACAATAACAAACAAGGTATAACAAAAATCAGTGATAGATATATAACTACTACACATTACCATCTAGTGATACCAGTAACCACTGGAGGAGACTCAGTTGCCATGGTGCCATGGTAACCAAAATGGTAGCTACGGTATCGGAGAAATACCCACCAGGACACCGACTGTAACCATGGTTACTATAAATAGTTGATATGTACAAAGAACTTAGAGTGTATGTCTCATAAACCAGTGTAGGCTCTTGTACGGGGTTATTACCATATGACGCATTATTGTTAGTAGGTATTAACAGATTATTTGATAGTAATTATTATGGGCACACTGGTAGGAATTTTAAAACAAGATTTAAAGAGTATATGGTGGATTTATCACGTAATAAATCAGTTTTCGGATAATATCTGACCAACGATAAACAGTCGGAATGGGATACAGAGCATAAACAGCAAATTCTGCTTATTGTCCAGAAAAGTTTTCCGTTAGACGTCTCAGAAGAACTCGAGGTTTTTATCCACCACAGAAGCGACGAATCACTTCTTAACTAACACATAGAATTTCGGGGTGAAATATATTTCGATGCCTTTGAGAATACTGCTGTTCCTTTATAATCTAAAAATTATTTCTTTGTCTCACTTCTTCATTTTATTTTATGAAACCTAAATTGTACCACCAATTTTAGCTACATGATGCTTTGTAAACGAGCTTTCCATCACATGAATCTCTAGTGTTTACTTTATGGTGTTCTACATTAATATATGCGGCCTACTGACGCTGAAACTTGTCGTTATAATACTTGGTCTCTTTGTCGTTGATTTGATGTGTATAACTATAATGACGATAATTTTAATCACTGCTATGTTTTATCATCAGCAGGTGTTATGCAGTCATTAAGAATGCAGTTCTGTTTACATATGGTCCACTTATGGATCGTTTTACCTGTCGATATGCTCTGATGAGCCAAACATTATGACCACCTGCTTAGTAGCTTGTTCGTCAGTCTTTGGAACGAAATACGTCACTGGTTCTGTGCATCACGGATCCGACAGTTTGCTGGCAAGTTTATGCAGGTAAGCGGCGTTAGATGTCTAAGCACAGGTCACGTAATTCGGGTCAATAATGAATGTTCAAATGTGTGTGAATTCTTAAGGGACCAAACTGCTGAGATCATCGGTCCGGTCCCTAGACTTACACACTACTTCAATTAACTTATGCTAAGAACAACATACACACCCATGCACGAGAGAGGACTCGAACCTGCCGCGGGAGAGGCCGCGCAATCCGTGACACGGTGCCTCAAACCGCGTGGCCACTCCGCGCGGCCGTAAATAACGGAACGCTGATTTGCGTTCCCGATGATGGTGCCCAGTAGAGATCCAGATAAGTTCCATAGGATTTACATCAGGTGAATTTGCTCCCAGAGACATCGAAGTGAATTCACTTCGATGCTCCTTACATCACTGTAGCATGGTTGAGGCAGACAGGGACAATCATACTGCTGAAAGATAAATCACCTTCGAGGAAAACACCGAGCATGTTGGGATGCAAGTGGTTCGCAGCTGTCAGCGTGTCTTCAATTACTACCACAAGTCCTACGAAAGCGCAAGAGAACGTCTCCCATAGCATCATATTGCTCCCTTAAGCCTGTGTCCGTGGCGAGCTGCATGTTTCGACCCGCCGCTCATCTCGATGACGGGGTTTGTGGAGACGACCATCAATTAGTGTAACAAAACTGTGATTCACCAGAAGAGCCGACACCCTTCCATTGATCGACGATGGAATCCCGATGTTGCCGTGCCCACTGCATTCGTAAGTGACGATGTCGTTGGCTCAACACGTGAACACCTAGGGGTGGTCTGCTGCAGAGCTCCATGTTCAACAACGTACGATGAACGGTGCGCTCTGGAACACTTGTGCGTGCACCATCATTGTGCTCTCTCGGCAGAGATCCCACAAATCACCATCTATCCTACTTCACAGAGCAGGCAAGCTTCCGAACCTCGACGTCCAACCATTTAGCGCCTAGTGGCAGTTCCACTGTTCTTCTACCTTCTTCCGTAAGTGCCCATGACAGTAGCATGTGAACGTTCGACCAGATTTGCCGTTGTGGTTCACAGGCTCTACCTGCCCCTTCTCGAGGCCGCTTACCTCAGTGGATTTTCCCATTTGCAGCCCATATCTTTCTAGGTTGCTTCCTCGTCAATATCTGCTCCGTTTACGTACTTTTGCTATCGCATAACGTGCGAGTAACGCCAGCAGACGGCATCTACCGTCGCGGTGGACAGTGGTCATAATGTTTTGGCATATCAGTGTATATTGTTTCTATGTGAAGTTTGGACGTCCTTTTAGCGTACTTCAGCTGTCATTTTGGTTACCATGACACCATGGGAACGACGTTGCCTCTAATACGTACCACTGTCACTAGGATTCTTGTATTTCGTACAGTGTCCAGGTAATATTTTGCAAATTTTAGATACCGACATATGTAACTGCTATTAACACCTGTTTTTAATATAATCAGATAATCTGATAATATATACTATCTGCGGGAGATACTGTGTCGTTTGGTAACATTGTATATAAGCGGGCTTAGTTTGTTAGCAGTCTATTTTATGGCTATATGAAATGTATTCGCAGTTGCGAACACGAACAGCTGTCAGCTGTATAAGGGAATGGCGACAATGAAAATTTGTGCCCTGCCGGGACTCGAAACTGGATTTCTTGCTTTATGCGATCGGTCGCCTTAACCACTATTCTCCCCATCCTCTCCCCCCCCCCCCCCCCCCCCACCTTACTTTCCTGATTATAAAGGAACCCATAAAAAAGGGGTGTGGTCATTTACCACCGTCGCTTTGACCCTAAAAACAAAAATATCTGCAACACTTCAGGCGTTGACCCCTAACTACGCCTATCCCAACAGTTCTACTTAAATTAAGAAAGAAGGGAAGCAAAGGAGGTAGAGGGTGACAAATGTATGTAAAACAGGGTTTTTTCCCCACGCATGTGTGGAGTGAAGTCCACGAGAGCCGTCTGTAGGCGTGGAGAAATCCATGCACGTCTCCTCGAAATAAAGCGGAATAATGTTTGCGATCGTAGTATCAAAAATGTCACCAATAGTGCATCCGATCAACTGCTCATTGCAGGGACGTCACAACTGCACGGTGGTCGTAGAAAACACTCGACAGGAAGCTGGGAAAGTATTGCGTATATTTCAGATTGCGGACAATGGTGCAATGTCGTTCGCTCGCATCGTCCAAAATTCGGGAATGCTCTTCTCGCCAGTGTCAAGAAGCATCGATCTGCCACAGAACCAATTCAAAGAGTGAGTCTTCATCTGTCGATAGTACGCACCATCCCGGAACAACATCATTTGCGTTGTTATTCGGTCAGCAGTAGCACGTGTGAGGAAGGCCACAATGCGCTGGACCAAGCGCCAGACGTCTGCTGGCAGGTCACGAACAAAGAAATATTCGTCCGTGCCTGGCACCCTGCAAGTGATGCGAAGTGGGGAGTCGGCGAGGTGAACTTGGCGGAGACGAGAACCATTCGACTGTTGGTGTTGACGGCGACATAGCACGCAAAGAGCGCAGAAGTGTTAAAAAAAGGAACACTCCCCGCATGCTGTATATTGTGCCACCTGTGGTACAGGTACTTGTTTCACATTTGGGTCACGGGCCAGATGCATCTCTGTGTGGACCACCTTCATCGACAGCATGGGGCAAAGAGACAGAAAGGTAGCATTTCCGCAAAAGAAAAGAATCCAATGTGATAGAAAGACGCTGGGATCGCCGTCAGTATCACCAGATGAGCCGACAAGGCTGGAGCAAATGCATCAAGCGGTAAGCTGGCAAGGCATGTTGGGTAACGCCTCCACGTCTACGACTGTGAACTGACAAAAGGGGCCCGTTCTCTGTTCTGAACATCGTCAAGACCCACACTCCCACGAGCTTGGGGATGGGTAATGCACTCATAACGAACTTTCAACATCATACCCGAAAGAACCCATCGCATCTAACATGGGACTAGCCAGGGCGTGCTGGACTGGAACAGTTTTTGCAACGTGAGGAATCCATGATGCCATGGGGGTTTTGATGCAGCACGTATATTCCAGGAGGTCAAAGGAGCGGAGGCTACTTCCAATGACTCCAAACCTGTTCCACAGCAGAAGCCGTCTGCAGTTGGGGGCCGCAGAGCGGTTGCAGGCCAGCGATGAAATCGATGCCAGCGCAGCCACCACACTGAGTGGGTAAACGCTCCCCTCAGGCAAATCTGTGCCAATATACGCTGAAGACCCAAAGAAACTGGTACAGGCATGCGTATTCAAATACATAGAGGCGGAATACGGCACTGCGGTCGGCAACTACTATATAAGACAAGAGTCCGGTGCAGTGTTTAGATCGGTTACTTCTGCTACAGTGGCAGGTTATCAAGATTTAACTGAGTTTGAACGTGGTGTTCTAGTCGACGCACGAGACATGGCACACAGCATTTTCGAGGTAGCGACGACGTGAGGATTTTCCCGTAAAACCATTTCATGAGTGCACCGTGAATATCAGGAATCCGGTAAAATATTAAATTTCCAACATCCCTCCAAGAACGGGCCAACGACGATTGTAGAGAATCGTTCAACGTGGCAGAAGTGCAACGCTTCCGCAAATTGTTGCTAATTTCAGTGCTGGGTCATCAACAAGTGTCAGTGAGCGAACCATTCAACGAAACAACATCGATATGAGCTTTCCGAGCTGAAGGCCCACTCGTGTACCCTCGATAACTGCACGACAAAAAGCTTTAAGCTTCGCCTAGGCGGCCCGCATCTCGTGGTCGTGCGGTAGCGTTCTCGCTTCCCACGCCCGGGTTCCCGGGTTCGATTCCCGGCGGGGTCAGGGATTTTCTCTGCCTCGTGATGGCTGGGTGTTGTGTGCTGTCCTTAGGTTAGTTAGGTTTAAGTAGTTCTAAGTTCTAGGGGACTTATGACCACAGCAGTTGAGTCCCATAGTGCTCAGAGCCATTTGAACCATTTGAACCTTCGCCTAGGCCCGTCAACACCGACATTAGATTGTTAACGACTGGGAACATGTTGCCTGTTAGGACGATTCTCGTTTCAAATTACATGGAGATGATGGACGTGTACGGGTATGGAGACAAGCTTATGACTCCATGGACCCTGCATGTTAGCAGGGAAATGTTCAAGCCTGTGGAGGCTTTGTAATGGTGTGGGGCGTGTGCAGTTTGAGTGATATGGGACCCCTGGTACGTCTAGATACGACTCTTACAGTATCCTGATCACCTGCACCCATTCATGTGCACTGTGCATTCCGACGGACTTGCGCAATTCCAGTATGACAATGCGACACCCCACACGCCCAGAATTGCTACAGAGTGGCTCCAGGAACACTCTTTTGAGTTTAAACACTTCCGCTGGCCACTAAACTCCCCGGACATGAAGATTACTGAGCGTATCTGGGTTGCCTTGCAACGTTTTGTCCAGAAGAGATTTCCAACCCCTCGTACTCTTACGGATTTAAGGAGAGTCCTGCAGTATTCACGGTGTCAGTTCCCTCTAGCACTGCTTCAGACATTAGTCGAGTCCATGCGGCACTTCCGCCTGCTCGCGGGGGCCCTACAAGATATTAGGCAGGTGTACCAGTTTCTGTGGCTCGTCAGTATACATAGCCCGCGATTAACGTGCATTGATAGAACTGCCCGACGCCTCACTGTAGGTGCCCCCCCTCCCCCCCCCCCCCCCCCCCCCCCTTGCTTGCAACTATCTCCCAGGTGTCGTCACTTCGAATACAAATTCATCATAGGTAGTGCATCAAAATTGATGTCCACCTAGCAACGTCCCCATATGTCATTGTTTTAGTCCATATAACAATGGCTCTAGAGCATAGGTGTACAGCAGCCGTGTCATGGGGCACTTCTTTCGCACTGAATGCTTGTCCAGGATAGGTTGTATGAGCCTCCGTTTATACACCACCCGGGATGTCACGCCATACAGAAGATATATGACCTCTTCGACAATAGTTTATGGGTATACCGTATGATAGAGGACAGCCGTTAGGAAAGAAAAATCAACACAATCAAACGCCTTGCGGAAGTCCAAGGATGTGACAGCTGTGTGCAAATGGTGAGCTCGAGTAAGAACTATGAGATCACCTTGCGACATCTTATCATAAGGCATCACTTGACGGGTAATCCAATTAAGTCACACTGCAAAAAGGCGTGCAAAGACAGTTATGTCGCTATTTAGCAGGGCCAAGAGGCGATAGTCTCTGACGTGAGGACCCCAATAGGGTTTATGGATAGGGACAATGAGGCGCTCTAGAAAGCCATCTGGGACCCTCACTACGCACGATATCAGATCTTCACAGATAACACTTCATTTTTGCGCTAAGAGATGTCGGAAAGCACAGTAAAATTCTAGGGGGTTGCCGTCAGGGGCTGGTGGCTTGTTAATATCTGCCACCTGGATAGCATCGAGGACTTCGTCTTCGGCTACTAGCGCCACAGTATCAATGCTGGGTCCTCTGGTATCATGCTGAATGTGATGTGAGAAAATTTTTCAATGATAGACAGTGGATGGTGGTCGTTAGAGTACAGCGTAGCATGATGGAAATCAAGGGCGCGTCCAGCGCCGTATTGGGTGCCATGTTGCCTACCTTTGTTATAAGTGATGATTCGGAAAGAGGCCAGCGCCGTCACGTGTCTGCTAGAAGCTGCTACATTGACTTCCATAGCCATATGGACACAAGTGTGGGCTTAAACTACCATCCCTTCAAGTTGGCAGTCTGTGACCTGTGCTTGGCATGGTTCCCTATTTCACTTGATCAGGTGACAAAGCATCCTTGAGCAGACCCTCAACACTTGGTAATAAAAGTTCAGGGATTGCCTCCTCCAAGCTGCCCTCTGCCATATGCCCCTACCGCCTGGCAGAGGGCTGTTTTTGCACAGGACAGGCACCACGACAACGTAGATGGGTAAGGGCCGAGGCGGCGGAGACGTGAACCCCAAGTCACCTCGATATGCTGCCGACAGTCAGGATACACCAGTATGGTCACATTCAGCTTCGAAATACACCTTCCATGTCACAACCTCTGGATGTCGAGTGTGACTTAACGAGCATACGGCGCATGGTCGAAAAAAGCGAAAGGCCAAACCTGAGACAGTTGGGTTTCTTCCACAAGCGAGCGCGATGTATAAAAGCAATTAAGGCGGCTGGAAGAATGTGTAGAGAAGTGCACGAAACCGGAACGGTCGCCATGATCGTGTTATTCCATGCTAACAAGTTGGAGACTGTCGGCGATCGTGGCAAGGTCTGCACATGGCGAATGACGTGGCAGCACATCTTTGGAGCGAAGGATGGATTTAAAACCACCACCCAACACTAATGCATCTTGCCGCCTGATGAAAAGAATTAATGACACCTCCACAGAGAAGGTAAAGTGTTCACTTCACCTTTCCCATCCTTCACGGATGAGAATCTCCACACGACTGCTGGTATCTGAAGCGTGAGAGACAAAAGCTATGTACCCAGACAGGTTAAGAAAACCATAGATACGCACTTCTTGTAAGAAGGCCACGTCTAAGGCTGCGCCACGAAGTGAGCTGTGGAGCATCGCCAGTTTATGTGGGGCGCGTGTAGCATCGACATTGATCGTAGATATGTGGTATTTCTGTTCTGGCACTCCTGCTGTCGAGACATAGATTCTACCAGTGGCATTCAGCCGGGACGGATGCACAAAATGGTCGATGCCTCGGCAGCCACTGTGATGAGGTAGTAGCGGGCACAGAAAACGGAACGCGCCCAAACACGGTATTCTCAGACCGTTTCGGTTCCTCCTCTAAGTCGTCCACCCGAGATACACGAAACAGTGATTTTTCCAGGGGTAGAATCATCGGGATGCCATCACATGCCGGCAACCTCCAGAGACAGCTTGTCAACGGGGAGCTCAGGCGGCGGAGAGGAATTCGTGAGAGGCTGTGAACGACATCCGATCAGGTAGGTCTTCAGAGTTCGATGCATCCTCCGACGTCCGTTCTCCATCCCGAGTGTCCATTCTGAGGCAACAGTCCTCAGATGGCTTACGGCTGCGTTTCTTACACTTCCTCAGTGACTTCTGCTTCCGAACGTGTTGTTCCATATCGAAGGGGCAACGACATCTGACGCCGCCAGAACCGGAAGGAAATCAAAGGTTGGTACGACACCCGAGTCGACGTCCACCACAACTGTAAATTAGTTTTTGGGTTCTGACAGGTGACAGGCGTCGGACGGCGTCGTTTCTGCAGGAGGGGTGGAGAGGGAATCTCTAGAGTTGCCGCTCAGTCAGTGTCTAGCAACGATGGTGCATCAGAAGGGATCTGGGCTGATGCATCAAATACCATCTTAACAGCGACGTAGGTGAAAGGGAATACTGTGGGGTTCAGGGGTGACATCTCCTACCAGCGCCTCAATCAGGCACCTGCGGAGGCAATCCGACCGGACGTGGCCCTTCTGGCCTCAGCCCGCACAAGTTCGCGGTGACCGTCGTACATTACGGTCACCCGCACGCCTCCAGTCCCCAATAAGAAGGCACATGCTTTGCGCTTCTAGTTTGATCTGATGCACGCAATCTAAGACGTGATAGGCCTCGAAGTTCTGCCATTCCTTTGCGACGTGACTGATAAAAATTAATTGGTTTAATTCTGTCTGAAATTGTAGATGTTTGTGCTTATGACAAATAGGCAACACGATTTTGAGGTTAGATAGGAGTAAATGATCTTTAAGTCATATTTGAAAATCCTGTTGAAAAGATCTTTTGCATTAACTGTCATAAAATTCGTACAAGATGAGTAAAAGTTGTGAAAGAGTGTTTCCAAAGTTTGCTTTCTTAAGTTTGTTCATAAAAGTGTGTTTAGATTGTTTTATGGAGATGGTCAAGATAAAGGGTTCCCCATTTTAAGTTGCTCAAAATGCATTAATTTACTTGGTTTATGAATATACTAACTGCATTAGAAGTTAATGTTGAGTTTTGTGCACATTGTGTGATGAAAAGTGTAATATCAGCTTGTGAGCCCTACTTACTGTTTTTCTTAGTGAAGGTAAAGTTACTGTGAGAGCCCTTATTCATGAAAACAGTTACAACATTACTTATTAAGGAATGTGTAAATCTTACTGCAAGTGAATTTCACTTAAATTTGTGCTGTTTAGAAAGTGTCTAATGAAATGGGACCAGGCCCATGTCCAAATTTAGTTCAACATTGATTTACACTTTCATTGTCGATGAAGTAGCTTCCGCTTGGTGAAGTATTTACTGTTGATGAGTGCTTAAGTGTGAATAGTGTTTGTGAGAACTAGCATTTCCTATTGAAACTAGTTATATCCACCATTCTACTTGTCTGGTTGTAGAAGGGTTCGTTGTACTTCTGTGAGAAAGAAGTATAGATTGTGTTTTTTCCATCAAAACTATTTACTGTTTATTTAACAGAAATGTTTCACATTTCTATGCATAATTAGGCTGTAGACCGTATTCTATTTCATTTGAGTAAACGCGATTAGCTAAAACATTTTTCTAAATTGGATGTGTCATTTTCTGTATCCTTAAGTACGAGGGTGAGTCAAATGAAAACCTTAAATATTTTTTTAAATATTATTTATTGCGCAGAAGTGGTACAAAGCTGTATCACTTTTCAACATAATATCCCCCACGCTCAATGCAAGTCCTCCAGCGCTTAGAAAGTGTATGAATTTCTTTAGAAAAAAGTTATTTTGGTAGTCCGCGCAACCACTCATGTACCGCGTGGCGTACCTCTTCATCAGAACGGAACTTCTTTCCTCCCATTGCGTCTTTGAATGGTCCAAACATTTGGAAATCACTTGAGGCAAGGTCTCGTGAGTATGGTGAATGAGGAAGACACTCAAAATGCAGGTCTGTGATTGTTGCAACTGTTGTATGGGCAGTGTGGGACCTTGCATTGTCATGTTGCAAAGGGACACCTGCTGACAGCAGTACACGTCGCTTTGATTTAATTTCAGACCGCAGATAATTTTTTAGGAGATCTCTGTATGATGAACTGGTGACAGTGGTCCCTCTAGGCACGTTATGCTCCAAAATGACGCCTTTTTCGTCCCAAAAGAGAGTCAACATAACCTTGCTTGCTGATGGTCCTGTTCGAACCTTCTTTGGTTTTGGTGATGAGGAATGGCGCCCTTCCTTGCTCGCTCTCTTCGTTTCCGGTTGGTGGAAATGAACCCAAGTTTCGTCCCCAGTAACGATTCTTGCAAGGAAGCCACATCTTCTTATTCAAAGCCCCGAAGAAGTTCTTCACAAGCATCAACACGTCGTTCTCTCATTTCAGGAGTCAGCTGCCATGGCACCCATCTTGGTTCAAATGGTTCAAATGGCTCTGAGCACTATGGGACTTAACATCTGTGGTCATCAGTCCCCTAGAACTTAGAACTACTTAAACCTAACTATCCTAAGGACACCACACAGCAGGATTCGACCCTGCGACCGTAGCGGTCACGCGGTTCCAGACTGCAGCGCGTAGAACCGCACGGTTACAACGGCCGGCTCACCCATCTTGCAGTCACTTTGTGAAACTGGAGCACATCATGCCCAATGTGATGTGCTGACCCATGACTAATCTGTAAACTTGCTACAATGTCATTCAGTATCACTCGGCGGTTTTCCTTCACTATGGTTCAAATGGCTCTGAGCACTATGGGACTTAACATCTATGGTCATCAGTCCCCTAGAACTTAGAACTACTTAAACCTAACTAACCTAAGGACATCACACAACACCCAGCCATCACGAGGCAGAGAAAATCCCTGACCCCGCCGGGAATCGAACCCGGGAACCCGGGCGTGTCCTTCACTATGGTTTCAACTGCTGCAATGTTCTGTTGGATTCACAACTCGTTGTGCCTGACCTGGACGAGGAGTATTTTCCACTGAAGTCACACCATTTATGAACTTCCTACTCCATTCTAAGACTTGCTGCTGTGACAAACATGCATCACTGTACTGAACCTTCACTACGCAAAAACCGAATAACAGAACGCTGTTCTTCCCCTGGTGCAAGTCGCAAGTGTGGCGGCCATCTTTATACTGATACTGCAACGTTACTGCTGCCACCTACAGGCCATTCTGCACGCTGTTTGTAGCACACTTACCAACTTACAGGATAACGGCGCGAAATTTCGATTTCTTATTACAAATTTAAGGTTTTCATTTGACTCACTCTCGTAACATTGATATTAAGTTAGATAAGCCAAAACCATTTGGTATTACTCATTCACTTTTATTAAATCCTCACAGAGGGTAACATTAACTGAATCTAAATACCAAAATTGGTTATAAATATTATATCAGTATACTAAGCGGTGCAGTATAATGTTATATGCTCTCTCACGGTGGGTGTCCCTATACTTTTGATCACATAGTGTATGTAGATGCAGATACAATGAGGCCTGACGAAATTGTATACGCCAAACGTCCGAAAAATTTCAATACAATATGGTTTTTCAGTGATTGTGCTATTCCGAATTGCGATGCAAAGTTCCTTTAGACATTCACGCATGTCCAATGAAACTTTGCATCGTAATTCCTAATAACACAGGCACTGCATCACATAGAGTATCTGGACACAGTGTTGCAAAGGGACATGAAATGGAACAAACGTGTGAGAACTCTGATAGAGAAATCCAATGGCCATATTCGGTTTAATGGGAGAATTCTAAGAGTTCATATGCACAGGAGACAGCAATAGCACCCTTATGCGGCCTATTCTTGAATACTGTTCTCTAACATTCTGCGTGGTGTCTGTTTGTTCTAAGTCGTGTCTCCCTACCACTTTCACCCAACGACGCTCTGAACGTGTTTTTTAGGGAATTGACTGGTTTGAACCTGGGACCTGCTGCTGGTAAGGAGGCGCCAGACCACACATGACATGTAGAGTTCAAAAGAGTTCAGTGAGACTAGCGATGATATAAGCAAATACTTCATGATTTCAGCGTCAGTTCTACTGCACTCCCTGTAAAAAGAATCTTAATACTGACTAAATTTGGTGGAAGGGGTTCAAGGCTTTTCTATTTTTAGTTAGCTGGTAAAATAACGTCGAAAAAGCAGTTAACTTTACCATTGGAATTTTTATTCTACTCACTAAACATTGTTTATAAATTGCATTACTGACAAAATGAAACATATTAATACATCATGATAAAAACCAACTGCATTCAACAAAAATGTGAACGAATATTCCCTGAATGGGTTTTCAAGTTCTACAATGGATCGAAGGATGACCTATGCCATATCACATCTATAATCTACGTTTAAATTAAATTTCATAAAAGAGGAAACTATCAAAAATGGTCTACAGAGACACTCAATTATCTTTAATTACTTATCTAACTTGTCGTAAATTACAGTGGCTGATGTGGCTTCTCAATAATTATATAACAGAAAAATCATCGCGTTTCAGATTTTAACTTCAAGTAGCAAATGTGAATACCATGAGCTTTAATTGACGATTGACACTAGTATTACGCAAAAAGGGGATGTAACAGATGAGACTTCTGCAGTTCTGAGTGAAGCCTTATGCGCTCTCATGCGGCATCACGTGCGTTCATTACTACCTTGTCGGTGGTTATTCAGCGTCAGGGGGCGGCGGGCGGCGCAGCTCCACACACCTCACCGTCTTGGAAGCAACTCTTTCTAACTTCTCCTTACTACAATTTACCGAAGTTGGTTTAAGAAAAGCTATCTGGCTGTGTTTTCA
The DNA here is from genome assembly GCF_021461395.2 of Schistocerca americana. Lineage (NCBI taxonomy): Eukaryota > Metazoa > Arthropoda > Insecta > Orthoptera > Acrididae > Schistocerca > Schistocerca americana. Next base: position 48,672,739 of record NC_060121.1, on the reverse strand, counting down.
ACTGACCAATCAGGGTCTCAATGTTAACCTTAAGCTCCGCCTACAAAAATTCTGTCTATCCAATGAGAAACATTATACTTTTCGTGGTGGGGCAATGTTTTAACGTTTGCAACGTAACAGAGACGCGTATAGTCTCACACTAAAACTTGCGGCTGGTGTGGCCCTTTTAGTGTTATCGTAAGATCTATACTGTTCTTCTGGAGGGCTCTATCTTTTAACATGGGCTGGGGGTGGTCTTGGCGGTCGGCCGGAGATATGGGTGTCCGTCCCTTATCAAGGGCCTTCTAGCTAAACACGGTTCTGCTCTCGGCTTCTGTTCTCGTTTCTCCCCTCGGAACTGCGTCTGTTTCACGGTGGGAAGGTATGACATGCATTTAGGCATTCTTGTGTTAGTCTGTGGTATTCCATTTGCTCACTCGTTGATCGTATTACTTTGGTTAATTTAATGTCAGGATTTATTTGGAGCTATGTGACATACTGCCGGATTTGCTATCATGTGAGGGCTTTCATGGAAGGTGTTGGATTTGCCTGACACCTTACAGTTCGAGTGTCTGGGATTCGTAACAGGCAGGATTAAAGACAGATGTCGAAGTAAATTGGAGGTGGGCTGCTGGGCTTGTTAGTGGTAGGTTCGAGCACAGGCGAGTATAACGGGGAAGCTTCAGAAACTCAAAAGGGATTCCCTGGAGGGACGGCGACGCTTTTTCCGAGGAACACTACTGAGAAAATTTGGAGAACCGGCATATACAGCTGACTGTCGAAAGCCTTTACTGCCGCTAATGTACACTGCACGCAAGGACCACGAATATAAGGTACTACGACTTATACAGTTATATAGACAATCGTTTTCCCTCCTTCTATTTGCGTGTGGAACTGGAGAGGAAATGACTAGTAGTGGTACGGGGTACCACCCGCCAAGCGCCGTAGGCTGCATTGTGGAATGCGAACATCGATATAGCAAAGTTGTTAACATTTTAATACACAAACCGAAAGCTCTAAATCAGTGTATCCCAACTAAGTAAATTGGCTCTTAGTATGTGATCGTGAAGATGGGATTGTGGTGTTTAATTCAGTCAATGGAGTAAATTTCAGAAGATACATCTGTCATGGAGTAAAAAGAAAAAAGCGCCGTCTATTGATTTTTTTGTGTGCGACAGCATGATTAGGCATGCGAACTACTTCGAAAGGTGTACGAATTTAGATCAAATTTTAAATTACGGTAGCTTTTTCTTCCGTGATTGTAACTGGCACACTTGATTAATATCGTATAGGATAATGGAATGTAGTAGAATTCAATCGGGTGATGCTGAGGGTATTAGATTAGGAAATAAGACGCTTAAAGTAGTAAATGAGTTTTGCTATTTGGGGAGCAAAATAACTGATGATGCTCAAGATAGAGACGATATAAAATGTAGACTGGCAATGACAAGGAAAGCGTTTCAAAACTGGTTCGAATGGCTCTGAGCACTATGGGACTTAACATCTGAGGTCATCAGTCCCCTGGAACTCAGAACTACTTAAACCTAACTAACCTAAGGACATCACACACATCCATGCCCTAGGCAAGATTCGAACCTGCTACAATAGCAGTCGCGTGGTTCCGGACTGAAGCGCCTAGAACCGCTCGTCCACCGCGGCCAGCGAAAGTGTTTCTGAAGAAGAGAAATTTGTTAACATCGAGTATAGATTTAAGTGTCAGAAAGTCATTTCTGAAAGTATTTGTGATGGAGTGTAGCCATGTATGGAAGTGAAACGTGGACGATAAATAGTTTAGACAAGAAGAGAGTAGAAGCTTTCGAAATGTGGCACTACTGAAGAATGTTGAAGATTAGATGGGTAGATCACGTAACTAATGAGGAGGTATTGAATAGAATAGGGGAGAAGAGAAATTTGTGGCACAACTTGACTAGAAGAAGGGATCGGTTGGTAGGACATATTCTGAGGCATCAAGGGACCACCAATTTAGTACTGGAGGGCAGCGTGGAGGATAAAAGTCGTAGAGGGAGACCAAGAGATGATTACAATAAACAGATTCAGAAGGATGTAGGTTGCAGTAGGTACTGGGGGATGAAGAAGCTTGCACAGGATAGAGTAGCATGGAGAGCTGCATCAAACCAGTCTCTGGACTGAAGACCACAACAACAAAAGGGCCACCACGAGTGCGCAGAAGTGCGCAACGTGACATGGCATCGACTTGACTTGTGTCTGAAGTAGTCGTGGAGGAAGTTGACACCATGAATCCTTCGGGGCTGTCCATAAGTCCGTAAGAGTACGAGGGGGTGAAAATCCCTTCAGAACAGGACGTTGCAATGCATCCCAGATACGATCAATAATGTTCATGTGTGGTGAGTTTGCTGGCCAGTGGAAGTGTTTAAACTCAGAAGAGTGTTTCTGGAGCCACTCTGTGGAAATTATGGACGCGTGGGGTGTCGCTTTGTCCTGTTTAGTTACCTAAGTCCATCGGAATGCACAACGGACACGAATAGATGTGGGTAATGAGACAGCATGCTTACGTGTCACCTGCCGGAGTCGTATCTAGACGTATCAGAGGTTCATGTTACTGCACACCTCTCACACCATTACAGAGCCTCCACCTGCTGACATGCAGGGCCCACGTATTCATCAGGTTGTCTCCATACCCTTACACGTACATGCGCTGGATGCAATTCGAAACGAGACTCGTCCGACCAGGCAACATGTTTCGAATCAACAACAGTCCACGGTGTTGACGATCCCAGCCCAGGAGTAAAGTTTCGTGTCGTGGAGTCATCAAGTGTACACAAAGTGGGCCTTCGGCTCCGAATGTCCATGTCGATGATCTTTCGTTAAATGGTTCGTATGCTGACGCCTGTTGATGGCCCAGCATTGAGATCTATAGCAATAAGGGGAAGGGTTGCACTTCTGTTACGTTGAACGACTCTCTTCAGTCGTCGTTCCGTTGTGGAAGTATCATTTTCCGGCTTCAGCGATGTCAGAGATTTGATATTGTACCGGACTCCCGATATTTATAGTACACTAGTGAAATGGTCGTGCGGGAGAATCCCCACTTCATCGCTGCCGTGGAGGTACTGTGTTCCATCGCTCGTGCACCTACTATAACGGGACGTTTAGACTCATTCAAGTAGTGATAACCTGCCATTGTAGCAGCAGTAACCGATCTAACAACTGCGCCAGACACTTGGTGTCTCATATAGGCGTATTCTGCCTTGTTACGTATCTCTTTGTTTGAATACGCATGCCATGCCAGTTTCTCTGGCGCTTCATTGTATTATCTTACCGTTAAAGTTTTGATTTCCTCCCACTGTTATCTCTTGGCAAATTTCTGTTTGAATTCCTTGTTCAACGTACAGACAGAATAATGTCTTGGATAGATTTACATCCCTGTCTCACAAGCTTCTTAACTAGTACCTGCTTTGCTCTCATACTGGAGTTTGAGCTGAGTTCCAATGCTTGCAGAAGATAAGAGTGAGCTATGAATCGGTTCATCTTTTTGGAAGTACTCAATTACTGTTTTCCTTTAATAATGGCTCTGAGCACTATGGGACAACTTCTAAGGCCATCAGTCCCCGATAACTTAGAACTACTTAAACCTAACCAACCTAAGGACATCACACACATCCATACCCGAGGCAGGATTCGAACCTGCGACCGTAGCGGTCGCGCGGTTCCCGACTGTAGCGCCTAGAACCGCTCGGCCACTCCGACCAGCTTTTCCTTTAATACCTGAACATCTTTTACCGTAGTGGTGGCATTTTGAGTGCCTTTTTTTTCTTTTATTTTATTTTTGGCAGTGTGATTTCTGTGGCTGCCGACCGAAATTAGCCACAAGTCTAAATTAGTACACCATCTCATCATTGTTTTTGTTTCGCTGGACTGTCGTAACGGGAGTCTAAACATAAACTGTGCGGTGAAACGTGTTTCAAAACCATAGCAACATAACAAGATGTAGAATCCACAAATGGGCAAGAAAAAGAGTCTGTCAACTACAGAGAAACAACTGAAACACATTCGGCACACAAATACAGACCAGCCACAGTTCAGTACTAGCCAGATACACAGCAATGACGACACGCTGTACTAATTTAGACCTGTGGCTGTTTAGGTCGGCAGCCACGGGACACATACAACGAAAGACTAAAGCCCACTGATGAAGCCACAACTGTGGTGGGTCAAGTTCTGGTATTAAAGTAAAATAATAATTGAGTACTCGCAAAATGGCGGAGTCATCCTTAATTCACTATTACACCTGCTTTTCACTTACTTAAACTCACAACTGCTGCCTGCTTTCGGTATAAATGGTAGATAACCTGCCGCTCCCCGTATTTGTTATTGACAACTTCAGAAATTTCTAAATAACTAGGTGATAACTCCCACTGCACTGTTGTCCTCTATAGCGAAATTAGCCGCCGATCAGGAGCTTCGTTGCAAAGGCAGAGACAGAACTGGAGTAACGGCAATCAGTCTTGTAAGGAAGCTGCACTGGCAGCAGCAACAAGTTGGAGGCGAACTGCCGCTTCGCCCGCACCGCTCTGTGGAGCAGCGGACCGGAACGGAGCAGCGACCGCCGGGGACACAGTGGCAGCAGCAGCCGTGATGGATGCCGCGCCGCTAACTGAGACGGATGGCTGCGAGGTTTTCATTAGGCTGCTGGCGCGCCCTCTAGGCCGCCACCCACGCCGGCCGGAAAAGTGTCTTAGCGGCAATGGGTCAGTGCTCTGGGCTGTCAAGTGATCCACTCTTCTGCTGGCCGGCACGTCACAGAGTCACACTGACGAGCGGATATAAGAGGGGGGGGGGGGGGGGGGGTGGGAAACCGCAACCCTCCCCCGAAAACAGTAACGTTTCACTACAGGTTTCCATATTTTTACGTATATCGACGTCCACCGGGTGCAGACATTATAACAGTCAGGGAAAGGCGGAGAGTACTCACCACCAACAGCAGTGCACGGGTAGTACAGGCAAACAAGAGAAAATTGATTTAGCCAAGACAGAATGAGAGAGGTCCTTCACTAACGGACGAACATAATAGAAATCGTACTTTCTTAACGCCAGGCGGAAACGAGTGAAGGGAACAGCATTCACACGTTCGAGCACTTGCATCCTCCGGACCCACAATATTTTGATACCCTTAGTGTTAAGTGATGATGGCGATGGTGAGTTTACACTTCGGTTTTTCTATCGTGTACACTATGTAATCCAGAAGCCATTTACTAAGCACTGATGCAAGCATCTTATTACACTGAAGCCGCAAATAATTTGGTATAGGCATTGGTATTCAAATACAGAGATATCTAACCAGGGAGAGTACGGAGCCGTGGCGGTCAACGTCTGAATGAGACACGAGTCTGGCGTAATTGTTGGATTGGTTACTGCTGCTGTAATGGCAGGTTATCAACATGAAAGTGAGTTTCAACGTGGTGTCATAGTCGGCGTACGAGGGATGGGACACAGCATCTTCGAGGTGGCGATGAAGTAGGTATTTTCCCGTACGTCCATTTCACGAACTGTGGTGTCACCGCCAGACACCACACTTGCTAGGTGGTAGCCTTTAAATCGGCCGCGGTCCGTTAGTATACGTCGGACCCGCGTGTCGCCATTGTCAGTGATTGCAGACCGAGCGCCGCCACACGGCAGGTCCAGAGAGACTTCCTAGCACTTGACCCAGTTGTACAACCGACTTTGCTAGCGATGGTTCACTGACAAAATACGCTCTCATTTGCCGAGACGATAGTTAGCATAGCCTTCAGCTACGTCATTTGCTACGACCTAGCAAGGCGCCATTATCATTTGCTATTTATCTTGTGATGCATGTACCATCAGACCGATGTTCACCAATTATGGATTAAAGTTACGTATTCCAGAAGCTACGTACATTTTTTACGAGTCTCAACTCCTTTAACTGTTCCAGACCTCACGCCAGCCTGCGTGAGATTAAACGCGTGCCTTTCGGCTTCCTCTCATAGGGATTGGCTGTCTTGCCAGTCCACAACACGAACGAACTGTGAATTTCAGGAATCCAGTAAAACATTGGCTCTCCGACAGCGGCTGCGGCTGGAAGAAGATCCTGCAACAAAAGAAGCAAAGAAGACTGAAGAGAATCGTTAATCGTGACAGAAGTGTAATCCTTCCACAATTTTCTGCAGATTCAATGGCGGGCCATCAGCAAGTGTCAGCTAGTGAACGGCTCAACGAAACATTATCGATATGGGCATTCGGAGCCGAAGACCCACTCGTTTACTTTTCATGACTGCATGACAAAAAGCTTTATGCCTCACCTCGTCCGGTCAACGCCGACATTGGACTGCTGATGGCTGGAAACATGTTGCCACGTCGGACGAGTCTCGTTTGAAATTGTATCGAGCGGGTATGGAGAGAACCTCGTGCTGGTGGAGCTTCTGTAATGGTGTGGGGCGTGTTCAGTTGGAGTGATATGTGAGCCCTGAAACTTCTAGCTATGACTCTGACTAGTGACACGTACGTAAGCATCCTGCATCCATTCATGTCCATTGTGCATCTCGACAGACTTGGAAAATATGAGCAGGACAATACGACACCCCACAGTCCATTATTGCTACAGAGTGGCTCCAGGAACACTCTTCTGAGTTTAAACACTTCTGCCGGCCACCACACTACCCAGACGTGAACATTTTTGAGCATATATGGAATGTGTTGCAAAGTGGTTGAGCCGTGGTAAAAATAGCCGTTTTGAATTGCACGCCGCAGCGCGTAGTGTGAAGTAGTCACCCTCCGTTTATGGTGGTGGCGCCGCTGTGGCAATCGCAGCTTTGGTGTCTCCCTCTGGTGGGAAAGGGGAAAGGTTGCCTGTTCACGTACATTTAAGGGGCGCTATGAGCTCGCCAGTCAGTCAGTATGGAGTGCGTTGGGGTCAGTTTGGGTCAGTCTCTCGTCCCCAGCTTGCTAGTCTGCCTTTCGTCCGAATTTGTGAGGCAGTTAGTGTCTGTCTGTCGTCCGGAGTGCTAGTATGTCTTTCTTTCGGATCAATCTTTAAAGTCGGATAAATGAGAGTCTTTCCACTCCGCCAGTAAGAGAACTCAGCCAGTGGTCGCCCGGTCGGGGCTTAGTTCCTGCATCTGAGTCTGCGCGTTAGGCCTCCAGTCTGCTCTAGTTGCTCAGGCAATGGTCATTGGTGGTTGGATCGATTGGTTGGTTGGTCGCTCACTGAGACACAAGATGACTTGTCCGTCTTGAGTATCGGCGCATGTGAGGTCGCCACGTGAGTCCAGTGGGCCGCGCCGTATAGCGAGGGGAGTGGCTTCGGAGTCGACACGAGAGCAACAGGAGTCAACCTACGACATCGGTCTGGCCGGTGCGAGCTGCGAGAGGAAGAAGCCGACCCTGTCCCGAAAAGTGAGAAGCTGACCCCGTGCCTGATCCTAATGCTGATTACTCCTGCTTGCCTTAATTTTTGAAGTCGCTGCATCGCCCACCTACTGTTCTGTCATTGCCAGGGAATTTGTTAACGTACAATCAAGATACAGCCGGCAGAAAGTGATCGTCCACAATTCTGTGTGGCTGTAATTATAAAATAAATCGTTTATGTTTATAAGAACTGGGAATGTAAGTAGCAACAGGTACGTAGGCTATTTTTGTTATCAATGTTCTGATCGTTTATGCTGTGCCATGAAACAGTTAAAGTCCACACACACGTTATAAGACAAAGCCACTTCCCAAGCTTGCTCCATGTCTGGATGGGCACATGTATGACTGTGAAGGGCCTGTGACAAAGAGAAGCGAGTCATTTAGTAATTCATTTATTTCAAGCGTCCTCAGCGTTAAATTGCAATGGAACCGTGTAGTAAAACTTCCGAGACAGAGGAAACCCTAATGAAAGATTCCTGCAGGTAAGTTGAGCGGAGCATGGGACAACATAAAGGCTTTATTTAATCAAAATCGGTTAACGAAAAATATTAATAATACGAAGTCCATTCGGAAAGTAAGGTCTGATCGGTCGCGAAATGGAAACAACAGTGAAAATTCGATGAAACTTTGCGCACGTGTGTTGGGCAGTGTCTCTAGTATGCCCGTCGTTCATGTCCCGCCGCTCTTTTCAGTTTTGAGCGCACAGTGAGCACGTGAAGAGGCCTTGAAAATAATGTCCCTCCATCAAGTGCGAGGGTCTGGTGAGAAATTTCGCCTGTGTCATGCAGCCCACATAACACAACTATAGAGCAGTTCCTTCTTCATGCCAATTCTCGCCCGCCCACTGCAGGGGCAATGAAGAAGCTCGTGCAGCGTTTCCGATGAGAAGTGTTTGATCACCCACAATACAGTCCGTAATTGGCTCCCCCTGAGTCTCATCTCTGCTGGCTACGAAGACATTTTCCACAGACAACGAGCTGCAGACCAGTGCAGATAACTGGCCGAAAGCACAGGCGGCTGCTTTGTATGACGAGGATATTGGAAAGTTGATACAACATTACGACAAAACTCGAAGTTGGAGCGGCGTCTACGTAGAGAAGTAGGTGGAAGGTGTACCTAACTGTTTCAAATAAAACGTTTCTGGTTTTCACTGTGGTTTCCATTTCGCGACCTATCGGAACTTACTTTCTGGACAAACCTCGTGCTATGTGCACTCTTCAGTATTTCAGAGAGAGAGAGTATTTAGTGACGTAAGGATGCCTTGAAACTAATGTCTCCCATCAAGTGCGAGGGTCTGGTGAGAGATTTCACCTGATATGATGCGGCTAACATGACCTAACAGTATTGAGTTTCTTTCGTCATGGCAATTCTTGCCTACACTCTGCAGGGGCAATGAAGATCCTCCTGACATTTTTCGATGGGAAGTGTTCTATTACCTACAGTACAGGCCGTAAGTGGCTCCCACCGAGTCTCACATGAACCACTGGCTATGAAAGCAACAATTTGTGACTGACAACGAGCTATAGACCAGCGTTGAGATTTGGCGGAAAGCACAGGCGGCTGCGTTCTATGACGAGGGCATTGGAAAACTGGTACAACGCTCCGACAGATGTTTAAGTGGAAGCGGCGGCTCTGTAGAGACGTAGCTGGGAGGTCTAACTAGCTAACTGCTGCAAATGAAACATTTTGATTTCCACAGTGGTTTCCGTTTCGCGACTGATCGGACCCTACTTTTCGAATACCCCTCGTAATAATAACGAGTTATCAAGCGTTTTATAGTTTCATACGTACGAAAGTGCGTGTCTCTGCTTCCTTTCTCACGATTAAAATGATGAATCGATTATTATGAAATTTCCTGTGTACGACAGGAGTTCAATAAACACGACATTTTTCCTAGCCCAGTTTCAGTTGAAAAAATGCGATATTTGCTGTGGGAAAATAATGGAACCTTCCCCTCTTCAGCTCCTGTACTTTCATGTTGTTGCGAACAGGTGGCGGCGCTATTCGTTGCTTTCAAAATGGCGTCTGTAACGAAGGTGCGTTCCGAGTACAGAGCTGTCAGTGAGTTTCCTTTGGCGGGAAGCCAGAGCATCGCAGATACTCATAGATACTTGCAGGATGTCTACAGAGACCTGGCAGTGAACAATAGCACGCTGAGTCGCTGGGGCGAGGAGTCCGTCATCACCGCAAGAAAGTCGCGCAAACCTGTCCGATGCTCCACGTGCCAGCATGTAACACTATTATTCAATCATTTATTTTTCAAAAAATTTTACCTTTAAAGTTTGCAGTAATATGACTACGATATGTAAAGGCTATATAGAAAGTGTGATCTATGTGATGTTAAAGTGCTTCGCTATGGTATGTTTGTAGCTTATGTAAAGAAATATTTGAAATGTACGATTTGATAAATAATATTTTTTCATTGATTAATGAAATGAAAATGATCCTGTATGTAATTTTATATATTTGTACAAGTGGTCATTTGTATAAAATGGTACACGCTTAGGAACAATGTGTAGGATATGTGTTACGAAAAAGATGGAGTGCTTTTGTGCTGCACGGAAGTTAATGTAAGAAGGGTAAAAGGTGGTTAGGATTTTGGTGCACTACCTGTAGAGTGAGCGGGAACGAGAAGACTGTCTCTAGACAGTAGTGAAACTGGCAACACTCGCACGAGCAAACAATGTCCTGCCTGGAAACTGTTGCACAGTAGCATCGGATAACGACTGCTGAAATGTTACGGCTCTAGTACCAATTGTTGGGCTATGTTATGGTCGTTAAAACGACACCAAGGAGAATTAATTACTTTATACTTCAAGAAACTTATACGCCTTATCACGGATAGTGTAGCCACCATTACAATCAGCCACATCCAATAGCTACAGCCAACAGGTTACAAAGTGCGTAATGAGAATTGTAGCAGGGTGAACCATTAGTCGAAAGTTAATTTTTTGAATGATTATTGTGTTATACATAAAATTCAATGCATCCTGTTCTTTTTTTTCCTAACCCTTCACATATATAAGGTGCTTTCCTGCTGCTTGAGTATTCCGAGTAAACCTGTTATAAAAACAATTAAAGTACTTTATTCAATATTTACAAACTGTAATTTTCATCTTTAAATAGAGATTGCTGTAGAATAACTTTTGAAATGCAGGTAAAAGTATTGTACGATTTACGTAGTAGAAGTGCTGAAGCGAAATTTTGCTTAAGTACTGAAATTTCAGACGAATTTAATGATTTTAACATTCTTATTCTCTTTGTGGTAATAAATAAAGTGAAACCGAGTATATAAATCTTGCTAAAAAGACGAACTTACCATGCGTAAATACTGAGTAACGTAAAGATCAAATTTTGTCACTCATAAATGAAGTTTAAATAAAATACAAAGAGTTATAAAAAGAAGACTGCTTATGTAGCTCAGTAACGATGAAGTAGGGTTGCACAACTAAAAAAAAAAAAAAAAAAAAAAACTGAATGATAATACAGAGTGACCAAACCCTGCCATAGGCTTTTAACAGACCATTCGATAAGAGAAAGGTGCAAACAAAGTGTCTTAATAAATTTTAATGTATATGTTCTGCTGTTAGAATATTTAAGTATTTAATTTGTTGGTTATCCAATATCCAAACATATTCGTCTCCCTGGCCATAATTTTCTTAGTGATGATTAAAAATTCGTGTCCTTTCTGGATAAAACAAAATGTGTGTGTGGATGTAGTAGCCAAAAAAACATCCTGAAGAGTTATATTTATTTGTGAAGTTATGTTATGGGACAGCAGTAAAGTGGACCAAATTTATTTCTTCTGCATTTCTGAAACTTAACCACTTCTTTGCCTAGGTAGGCTGGCGACCGTAAATCCATTAGACAAACCACTTAATTAACTTGGTACAGAAAGGTCCTAGATTCAGTATTATTCCATTTCTACTGCGCTGTTTCCTAACAGCTGAAAAATTCTTAGGAAAAGTAACTAATAGTCTGATTTCCATGTCCATTAGTCATACTGCACGGCTAAATCCTCTAACAGGTAACACTGTGTAACAGTTGTGGAAAGTACGCACGTTTATAACTAGTACACTATACGTACAATTCCATGTGTAATAGTGTTACAGGTGGCTTTTCCCGTGACGGGACTATTTGTACTGTTTGGGTATAGTGTCATACGTGGCATCCGGTGACGGGACCTTTTATAATACTATAGAGTCCAGAAGTAGCTTACTACTGTTGCACACATCACAGAGAAGTAGGAGTCTTTGAAAGAAGGTTTCAAGGGAATGAATTTGATGTAGCAGTTAGGGGAAAGAGAAGGCAGTGAAAATAGTAATATATGTGGTTGAAGCGGTTATTGAAAATGGACAGAGAAGAGTATAAGCAGTATAAGAAAGTGAACTAGGAGAATAAAAGTGAGGATACTCGCAAACTATAGTAATGAACAGGACACAGAGGAATCAGTTTTGCTCTTAGAAAAACAATTAGAGCGTGAGGATCTTGAGGATGAAACTTTTATGCTGTTAAGCCCATCTCAAACTAAGAAGGAAGACAAAAGAGCAGAAAATGGCACTGAATAAAATAATCAGCTATTGATAGATATGTATACAGTGCTACACAATATGAATACACAACTAATGGCAGAAATAAAACGCTACATTTTTGAGAAAACAAATGCAAGCACATACTGAAATTCTCAGCGAACGAATGGAAATAAAATATAAAAACACTAAAAGTATGAACGAAGTACTCGAAAATGAAACTAAAATTAGTGAGAACAGGCTAAATCTACTAAAGAACTGAATGAACAAATGGAAAAATAACCACAAGTTAGAAAAGTGAACAACAAAATAGGTTTCCTAACTGAGGAAGTCATTAATGTAACGCAAGGTGCAAAAAATTTAACTCAAACTGTTAGTACAATTCAGGCAGCAATTATTATCGTTAGCGGAGGTTTCTAAACTGAAACAGAGAAAATACAAAAACAGATCGAACCTACGGTGCAATCGAAAGTTGAGGAAAAGGTCTCCCAGCTAAAGAAAGTAATGATTAAAGTAAACGAAGAGCAGATGTCTCAAATGAGAATATCTGTTAAAAGGGCTTAGAAAATTCTAGAGAAGAAAGTAGAACATTGCGACGAGAAGTGTTGTGGTAATACTTACAGTGTACAGGAGAAAGTTAGTGACACAGCAAGACAGATCAAGTGTAATAGTACTTATGTTGTGGACAGAACAGCATATAACAAGGTGTTTGAGGGGGAAGAAACACAGTGGATTATCCCCTGTGGACTTTATGAAGAGCTGTGAAAGCTTTTCCCTGAAGACCTGACAGATCAGGGAAACGTAAACATTGTGATTAGTGGTTTAGCAGGAGATGCTAAACGATGGAGGATTAACCTAAGCACTGAAGCAATGACCTTCAGTGACTTTATACGTAGGTTCTTGGATGAGTATTGGTCCAAGCAAATACAAAACAGTCTTTGGTGTTAATTTATAATGGTTAGAATGTTCGAAGGTAAAGGCCAAGTGACTGTGAAAGAATTTTGCGACTCATGTTATAGGAAGCTGTCGCAGTTAAGAAACCGTAGAAGTGATTCAGAAAAAAATGTTCAAATGTGTGTGAAATCTTATGGGACTTAACTGATAAAGTCATCAGTCCCTGAACTTACACACTACTTAACCTAAATTATCCTAAGGACAAACACACACACCCACGCCCGAGGGACGACTCGAACCTCGGCCGGGACCAGCCGCACAGTCCATGACTGGAGCGCCCTAGACCGCTCGGCTAATCCCGCGCGGCAGTGATTCAGAAATTAGCAGAAGATAACATGAGGTTTGTGAGCAGTATCCACCAAACTATTTCTTCAATTTTAGAAAAAGTAATTGACCGAAACCACTGGAGAAAAAATTACAATTTTCATCACAATTTCCATCAGAATGACAATAGCAGGAACAGTAGAAGTAGCAACAACGGCGAACACATTGATAACCAAGAGTTTCCTCTAACAATCGCAGAGGAGCCCAAATAGAAAGCACTGAAGCTCAAATAGTTACAGGTACAGAAAGCTGGCAAAATCCAAAAGTAAGTTTCGCCGAAATTTTTCAAACGATTTAACAGTTTTCTGAAGGTATACTTTAAATACAGTAGGTGGTGGAGTATTTCTTACTATCAGAAGTAGTTTTTCGTGAAGTGAAGTTGAAGTAGATAGTTCCTGCGAAATAGGTTATACTTGTCTATCGGACTAGACTATAAATTGGATCGTTTTACCGACCTCTCGACTCAGAAGATATAGTTGCTGAACAGTTCAAAGAAAACTTGACTCTCATTCCAAATAGGTACTGCATTCACAATTATTGTCGATGGTGACTTCAATCTACCCTCGATATGCTGGAAAATATATATTTTTAAAGCCGGCGGCAGGTATAAAACATTATCCGAAATTGTACTAATTGCTTTCTCAGAAAATTACTTTTAACAATTAGTTCATGAG